>NC_052509.1:23119938-23301318 GCF_014356525.2 Nilaparvata lugens
AAATGCGATAACAACTATTAAAAGATTAGATAATAATGGGTACCATGGCTAAAATTAGAACAGCCGAATAGAAAAGGAATGTTATTTGCTACTTATCATATTATATAAAGTATTGGAAAATTTGAGGTTAGGCTTAAAATACCTACTGATCGGCGACCTAATAATCGATCAAGTCGCATAATGTGAAATCTAGCCAGACACCTTGGCAAAAATTTATTGTAAACAAATTGTATGCAACTGGAGGACTTTGGAAAGCACATGGCTAATTGTTGTAAAGGGAGAAACAACTTATAAACCCCCAAAAAAACTATTATCTGTAATGAATATATTTAAACCACCAAATAAAAATAAATTAGAATATTAAGGAAGTAGGATGTTCCTAGGCGCATGGATACATTGATGAATTCGCATGAACCAATCAAATTGCAGTAATTGATGGGCGGCAATAGAGAGCCGATTCAAATGTATTTATAAATATTTCTATAAATGATAAGATTTTATAAATTATTACTACTCAGTTTATGTATTGGATATGGTCCGAAAAAGTATAAAATATCATACCTAAGATATGGGTAATAATTTAGTAGATTGGCACGGACTATTTGATCTTTTTAATGGCGTAGTAGCGAATTATTTAAATATATGTAAATTTGTAAGTCGGAAATGAAAATTGTAGAAATAAGAGTAGAACCTGCCCACTTGCCTGCCAGACACCACTATGGAACGACACTAAATTTTGTAGAGCACAAGACCCTTCATTACATTTTACTTTTGAAAGACTCAAAGTTTAAAGTCATTAATTAATTTTTATAAGACTTAGTGATGCTGCATTAAAGGGAAAGTCATTTAAATATTCATTTAATCCCTTGGAGAAGACAGCTTTGGCCACCAAAAATCCAGGACTACCAGGAAATTCGGATCGCCGCCAACATCTTGTAAAAATTCAGCACGTGAGTGATATATTATCGAAATATATAAAGTTAGGGCGCCCTCAGTGCTTCGAGGGAAACTAATATAAAAAGCTAGCTCGTCGGAAAGGTTATAAATATTAAAAATTATTATAAAACTTGCGCAAGTCTTAAGAAGGTACAAGAAATATTTTACTGGATAAGAGTTATATCAAATTTACATATCCAAAGGTGCACAGCTTAAAGGAATATTTAATTTTAATCTTATAATATACATATGCTCACTCAATCATTGATTTTATTCAACAATTTGTAAAGATATAATGTAGCTCTTGTTCACTGGATAAATCGATTTATCTACTTCCATCAGAGGCCGAACCTTAAGCCCTAAGAGATATATATATTATTGAGGAATATACTGAGCCTATAGAAATTAATATATTTATAATTTATGATTTATCAATTTATTATTTTATGACTTTTGGAAAGAAGATATAATGTGAGATTTCTCAATCGACAAGCAACATCAAGTCAATACCTAAGCTGCATACAAATAAATGCATATTATCAATGAATTAAAAAAAGAACATGGTAACGTTTCGTGCTAAAGAGCTAAAAAGTAGTGTACCAGTCTGTGATATTTTATTTTGATATATTTATTCTTGTATTTATTGTGTGTGTTTGTTGCTCTATATGTTTCCATATTTATCTGGTTTTTAATATTTATTCGTACAATATATGTATCAAATTTTTTATGGTGTATCCTCTATTTAATTCCCCAATACCATGCATGACAAATCCCATATTCATTTATCAAATTATCAGTATTGAATTATCAAGAAAGTTACCATCCGATTTTATTCTTAATAGAATAAGCTGGTTTACTCAGCAATATATTGCATTGATAATTAAATCTCTGGAAATAATACATTTCAAAGATTCCTATAAATTGTCCAAGAGCAATAAACTGCAGGGGCTCCTGAGCGAGCCTTTAAGGATTTTTTTTCTAAGTTGTATTCTAAAAACCACAACCAGACTTATATATTTTTTGCACCCATGCTTTACCGACTGCAGCCAAGCTAGGCAAATCGTTATTCATAAAAATAACGTCAGAAATTATAATAATATTCATTTAGTATTTTATCCGAACTCTATCCATCACATATTTCGAATCATTACAAATATTTGATAAGTACAGTCAGTAAGGTTTTTTGAAACTTTGTATTTTAAGGTTAATATAAAGAAATAGGAAACCATACCCTCACTATCACTACTACAATATCGGGGAACCGAGCTTCACTCGTTATTTATTTATTGATAAACAGAACTCAATTCTTTAAAATGATTGGGGAAGGACTAACAGGCACAGCCCAAAACTGTTTCTTCACCGAATTTCGATTTATACACTATAAATATTTCAAAAAGTAGGTTAAGGAACATACACTTGAATTCAGGTCAAATTTTCAGCCCAAATATTTGAAAACATAAACTTTCTAATTTAGATTGTTTACATACCAAATTGAATAACAAAATAACACTCACTAATCACTTAGAACTGTAAAATCCTATTATATTAGGCGAGCGATTTCTGTATGTTTGCTTATATTTTCATATTAATATCTGGTTATTTTTATATCTGGTCATCTGGTTATATATGTTCAACGGATATCTAAAACGGCTCTAACGATTTTCACGAAATTTGGAAAACATAGTAGGTTTATGATATAAAAATTCGATTGCACTAGGTCTCATCCCTGGGAAAACTCGCTGAAGGACATGAAAAGGATAATTCATCTTTTGAGAAACAGATGATAATTTCGTCGTTTGTCGATAACAGAAGATGCGTATGCCTGTGTGGGAGATCAGCTGTATAATCAATTAGCTTACCGTATCTCCCGAGAAATCTAGAAATTTTAATTGACTCGATCAAAATAATCTGATTTGTTGACATGAGATGGTATATCATGATATTCAAAGATAATCATTGATATCGGGGCACCAAGCTTCCCTCGTTATTTTTATCTATTGATAAACAGAATACAATTTTCTGAAATGATCGTGTTTATATTAATTCACAGCTGGCTATTTGTCATCTTATGAATTTCGGGGATGCGATATTTTGATTTTTCACATACTCACTCGCTCACTCACTTTTTTACTATCCACAGCTGTTTCAGCCATGGATGAATTATCCTTTTAATGTCGTTCAGCGGGTTTTCCCAAGGATGAGACCTAGTGCAATCGAATTTTCATATCATAAAACTACTATGTTCCAAATTTTGTGAAAATCGTTATAGCCGTTTTCGAGATCCATTGAACAGATATAACCAGATATGAATATAAATAACCAGATATAAAAATACAGAAATTGCTCGCTTAATATAATAGGATTATAAAATCATTATCAATCAGCTGTAAGCTGAATTATCAATCGCATGCAATGATGAATGAATAATTAATAATTTGATACAACTTCAACTATTTTCCTTGACCATTCACTGCTTCCAACTCGAGCTGACCAGTTTACAGTTTTTACTTCGCAAAATTACCATTCTACCTAGGATATGACATTCTAGAAGAGTCGACGGAGGTTTAATATACTGTATTTCTGGAAGGTTTACTGTTCACAAACTCGGATCTTCCAGTCATAGCTTTATGAATGTAATTATTGTATTGATAAATGTATGAATTGATGAACTTCCAGTTGTGACCAGTTACTAAACATTTTAGACCAGTTACAGTGTAGTTTTGAAATGCCAGTGGTTGAATTTTGACAGTCCCCCATCCACCATCATCAACATATTCATTCAACTTACCCCACTTATTGTGCATGTCAGGATAGAAGGCTACAGAGCGCTGCATGAATAGAAATATAATTCAAGACAGCTCAAATTGATGAGGATTTGAAGTGCACAAGCACAGAGAAGAGATTCGAAGTCAGTCATAGATGATCTCAAATTATATCAGTCAGAAACAGCGAATTTCATATATTTGAGATAGCATCATGATTGAATTCATCATTATTATTCTTTTATTGATTCAATGGTTCACAATTATTCAAAAAAATAATTTGGTGGAGGATCAACAGGCAAAGCCCAAAACAGTTCCTTCCCGAATTCGTTAAAATAGTGCAGAAAATAGGTTATGTTTTCTCCGCTTTATAAATTTCATCCAATTCTCTGACCAAACACTTGAAACAAGAAATTTTGTATTTGAAAAGATTGAGATCCAAATTAATAACAGAATTTTTCTCACATAGCACTCACTTAGCATTTTAAGTAGATTAAAAACTAGAGAAATTAGAGATTACAATATTCTGTAACCTTGAGGGAAAAAGTCATATGTTTCTGACATTCAATGAACCTGGAAGAAGCAAAAATTCTTATATTAACTAGTTATAATTTAGTGAGGTAAGTGAAGGATGGTGCCTTTGTTGAGCTGCTAATGTCAAGGTGCCGGATGTAGCAGTTGGGAATTGTGGTGAGTTGTGGAAGACAGTGCGCCTCAATTTGGCTGCCGTTATCGGCTCAATGGCGATGACGATTGCAAGTGCGCGGATATTTTGAAACTGAATTGTCATTTCACAATGTGGCGCGGACCGCTAGTTGAGCGGAGCACCGTTTCGAATCGGCATTAGTCGATGTGGTTGGTGTTGTGGCGGTTCTGCCCACTGCTGACTGCTGGCTGCTGACTGCTGACTGCTGTCACACAGGCTGGATCACTTCACTTGTCACCTGTGGTGACTTTGTTGTCGGAGCATAGTGACACACTGACACATAGTTGCAGTTATATTTTATTTCAGTTTCTTTGACAAGGTTGTAATGTGGCCAGAGTAGTTGTTGAGCTGATGTCAGAGCTTAACAAGCATCCAGTTAACGTGAAGACCAAGGTAGCAATATTTTTAAACAGTTATCGTAATTTAGAATGATGAATATTCAAATCCATGATAGGAAGGAATGAGAAATGAGCTGGAAAGTGATACTTTTCCAAGTATAAACAATAAAGGGATGGAAATGAAATGGCCAAGCCACATAAGACGTTTTTCAGACGACTCGAAATTCTGATTGTTAGCGTTCGGGAATTATCTGATAATCAGCCAAATCGGAAAGCTTCCTGCCCTGCCGACACGTCTAGAAAAAATGCCGCCTCATGCGGGATGTTTCGTGGCCCTAACTGGCTGGGAGTGAGAAGAGTACCTTGAGGTGCAATTCCTTAGTGGAAGGAAAGACTACGACTTTAGCCGCTTATTGTTCCTGATGAGGCGGCTCGAGCAGCTTGATAGTTTGCTAGTGGTTGGAGCACATAACCTATCTATTCAATCGATTATCATGATTCTTATGTTATGGCGGTAAAGTAAATAAATTTGGCACTAACTATACAGAATTGAACCTCTAGAGTCTCCGATCGAAGGAATACTAGAAATAAAGAGGGTGATGTAATAGTGATTGATGTCGTGGTCACGATGATGAGGTGGGCATCTTCCTCAGTATAAAAACTGATATTCTTGAAATAATTATAAAAGAAGAAGTATAAGAAGAGGACAATTTAAAAGTATGAATTTAACATCACTTCGTAAGGATTGATGACCAAATTTGATAGATAAATACAAGTAGCCTATAGCTATGAAAACGCAAAGGTGTTGAAGAATTAGAAGACAATTCAAAGGTATAAATTGAATAATACAAGTAGCTAAATACTACAATATAACATCACTGATTGTGGATCCATGACCATATTACGATGGAGAAATACAAGTATAAAAATGCTTGAGAGTAAAAATCTAACCTATGAAAATGCGAAAGGTGATAAATGTAATTTTCAAATATGCGGAATTAACATATAAGAAGTCAAGAAACAATCACTGAGCTCTGAAAATCTAAGCTCTGGAGAGTATCTAGGGACTGAAGTGAATTGGAACAATGAAAACATTATATTAGAAACCATTACATAAAAATGTCGAATGGAACCATCAAATTAGCGAACATAGTCACTTGGATACAACCAAAAAAATCTCCAATCACCTTCAAAATAAATTTGATCAAACTCCATGATCTTTTACTTTGATATTTCTCTAAGCACTGGAGTTGCTGGTTATATCATGAAGGACGAAATCATGGATAAGGAAAATCTTGAAACTCGTCTTTCACTGTTATTGAAACCAAAACCATCCATGACTTCATTTCAAAGACAATTATTACACTCAGGTGAATTTAGGAAAGATATTAATATCTTCTTCAGTTCACTTTCGAAGATTGATGGCAGCATTATTGGAACAAAATTTGTTCATGATTGGTATATTTTCTTACGAAACCCATCTAGTAAAGAATTAATAATATTCTATTCCACTTATTAAATAACTATTTCACAAATATTTGTCGACTTCTACAGTCTACTCAAAATAATCATCTTTCTGTACTGCCATCTCAGAGGGAATAGATGCACCAGTTCAGTTAGTTCTCTCGGAATACACCAGAGAGAAGCACAATACACATCCTTCTGAGAGTAATGTACATTTCGCCTGCATTTTTCGGAACCGCAACACACATAGCATTCGAGCAGATGCGAGATTCATGTGTTTCTGGAACAGAACAAATAATAAGAAAATCTTACTCTCTGAACTGTTTAATAGAGTAAGAGATCAAACTATGAAAACACAAACGTTCCAAATGTAAATATTTTATACTGAATGCCCATATATGGTCATAAATCAAAGATGTAGAGAAAATTAATATTCTATCAAATTTGTGCATTGAAATGTGGGAAAAATTGGAAAAGTGGTATCCAATAGATTCTTCGAAAGTCTGGGTTATCACAGCACTTTCTGTGATGTTCCCTCAAATTTAGAATATTGGGATGAGTATAGACTATAGATTGACAGAGTATTGGATTGCTATTTCATGGATAATTGTGTTCTTATTCAAAAATCTGGTGTGGCGCACTCACACAGCTTTCCTTGCCGTTATTAGAATTGATCACCTGACGCTAGTGTTCACGCGCATCACAAGTCTACTTATAAACAAAGATCTAAGCCAGCTGGTGACAGGGCAATAACGCTGGAGACATACGAGTTCTGATATCTCTTCTTAGTGAATGATTTGATAGAATCAACAGTTGCCAACAGTTTGCAATTGGATAATCACATTATCTCGAACATCGACCTTATTTTCAATTTTAGGTGAAGATGTTACTGAAACTTAATTGTGGAGATTTTCATGCTCAATCTTTTTCACTAGACATGTTTTGTTTAAATTGTATCTGAAGCCTGATAATTGGGAATCTGAGATCCAACTTTGCATAGATGGGGCGGAGCTCCTGAAATTTTTACAGATATGGGACTTGTGGCAAAAACCCTGTTCTTGACAACATTTTCGCCATTTTAGCCACCATCTTGAATTGCATTTGATCGAAATTATTCGTGTCGGATCCTTATATTGTAAGGACCTTAAGTTCCAAATTTCAAGTAATTCCGTTAATTGGGAGATGAGATATCGTGTACACAGACGCACATACACTCATACACACACACACACACACACAACACACACACACCACACACACACACACACACACACACACCACACACACACCACACACACACACACACACACACACACACACACACACACCACACACACACACACACCACACACACACCACACACACACACACACACACACACCACACACACACACACACACACACACACACACACACACACACACACACACACACACACACACCACACACACCACACACACACACACCACACACACACACACACACATACAGAGCAATACCCAAAAACCACTTTTTTGGACTCATGGGACCTTGAAACGTATAGAAATTTAGAAATTGGGGTTCCTTAATTTCTCTCGGAAAGCAATACTTTCCTTACCTATGGTAATAGGGCAAGGAAAGTAAAATCAGACTATAGAATTATTCATCATAAATCAGCTGACACAGATTTGTGGAGAAGCCAGTCTATTGCTGTATTTCCATAAGGTCTGTAGTTTCAATCAGGTACTTGTGGATGAGAATACTGCGTGAGGTCTACTGTTCACAGAACTACCCAGAACTACCAGTTATAAACTATTCACATTCATATATGCACCAAGGTGTCAACTAATATTGTCTCACAATATGTATAAACTACATTTAAACTGTATTTATACCTACAAACTATACTCTATCGGCTTTTGTCGGTTTTTTTCGGCTGTACTCGGGTTTTTCGGCTATACTCGGCTTTTATCGAGGTAGCCATGTTCCACGCTACCGTGGGTTCACTTTGCGTTGACAGTTATCCACTTGTCAGCTGATTGACTATGAAAAATTCTATAGGAATGGTTTACGAATCGTCCCACGGCGTGGGTTGCTTTTGTGGATTAGCGTGGGTCTACTTTGCGGTGGGCCTTAATCGAGAAGCGATATATATAATCTTTACTCGGATATATAACATCTACTCTGAATATGGGATTAATCAGACTATAGAATTATTCATAATCAATTAGCTGACAAGTGGATTATTCATTGCATGCATTACACAAATGTCTGGAGAAGCCGGTGAACAGGTGACGCAAGATACTTGTGGATGAGAAAACTGCTTGAGATCTACTGTTCACTGAACTACTAGTAATAGATTGAAGTTATTCAATCCATTTGACAGTTGAATTCCATGATTGACCAAACGCCAGTGAGGTCTATGATTTTAACTCGGATTTTCTTTCGTCTGTCTGTAAGTATGTAATGCATTTACAGCCAAACGCGTTGATAGAATCCTATGAGATTTGGCATGAATATTCCTTTTTTAACAGCGCGTCGATGTAAACACAAGATTTTTTTAATTTTGCATTTTAATGATTATATGAAAGGAGAATGAATTCCCTTCATACTCCGATATATATAATCTACTCTGAAGATATAGTCCAGGTGCAAATGTCATTGTATACAATAATGAATTCAATACTACAATATCATAATTGTAGTATGATTTATTTTGAAGCCTCCAGATGGCTGAATTGATAGGATATCCTCGACATTATTAGAATTACAGACGATTTCTTGAAAATCGACATATTTTTGCCGCCGTCTTGTTCTTCTCATGATGACAAACATTCTTGAAAATTGCCATCATGGATAATCTCTTTCTGTACATAATTATAAAGGGATTGATACCATTCTCAAGTCTGTACCTTCACGTAATCATGAGTTACACGGTTTTCTAATTGTTGGGATTGGCATTTGGTGGAAAGAGCGTGTTTCTAACCAGACGTCATTTTGAAGCTTTGGAAATATTCCACAACACTGTGCCAATACTACTAGTGTTTGTGTACTGCAAATACATATACAGGCTGAAAAGTAATATATTGTCCCCGAAAAATGTATGTTTCAAGTTTTTGAAGTTGAATAAATAATGGAAAGAGTGGTCGAAATGAGATGATTCTTTCGAACATTATTAATAATTCTGAACACTTTGGTGGTAGAACCAATCCGATATCTCTCACAATAACTGAATAACAAGCGATATAAAAATTTCTGTCAATAATGACCGCCATCTTGTATTTTTCAATGATTTCGAATATTTTCGTTGTTTCCATCATTAATATTCTTATTCGTCTTGTTGTAACGAAGAGATTGAGACCATTTGCAAGTCTCTATCTCAAAGTAGTCATGAAAAAATCGACTTTAAAGTTCTAGCTTGTTACCTGATGCTTATGGAAAAACGCACCAGAAATGCAGGGTTTTCTTTGGAGGGCGCTGGAGAACTAATTTTTCGACGTACAGCGCATAAAGATATATCGTTTCAAAGTTGAAAAACGCTCTAAATTTCATAGATTTAGAATTTCTCTGTATCTCTTGCACAAGAAAAGTTATTATGAAATGAAATTTGAACAAATTTAGAAAAAAGTTTTTTTGGGCTTTTGGAGGTTATAACTAAAACAATATGCGTTTAAAGGAAACTTTTATACAATACAAATTGTAGACGAAGATTTTAAAAATACTCTCGTTTAAAAAACGGTTAAATATCTCAAATGGTTATTGAAATACAAGCGATATAGCAAAACCCTGACAATTTTGGCGGCCATCTTGTTTCCGAGGTGTTTGCCTGTGATTTCGACTTATCATCATCACGATCCTTATTATGCTAGACCTAACGAAGAAATTGAGAAATCTTCCACGGCTGTTTCTCAAACATGACCACGGAGTGCCTTATAAATGCCTCCAGCATAGAACTGGATCTTGTGCAACATCTATTACAATCAATGGATCAATTGTGGCTGACCCAGGCACCATTTGCAACGAGTTTGGAAAATACTTTGCTTCACTCTATTACGGGCATCTAATTCAGCATGCAATATCAATACTGACCAATTCGCCTCTCTGTCCTTTGTAAATCCGATTGTTGACGAGTCTAATGTTCTGCCTGCTATTGGGGGCTTGAAGGGTGGATCAGCTATTGGACCCAGTGGAATCCCTAATTTTGTGGTCTAGGGTGTTGGACATTTGTTGTCTCCAGTTCTTGTTCATGTCTTCAATTTAAACCTGGTTTCTGGAATTTTCCCTGAAGTTTGGAAGAAGACAGCTGTGACACCTATACCTAAGAAGGAAAATACCCTTGATGTCTCAAATTTTCAGCCAATCTCAGTTTTGGATCCGCTTGCCAAAATTATGGAAATGATAGTTCATGGACACATTTATCGGGATGTTGAGGGGCGCATAAGCATGGTTTTGTATCAGGTCGTTCAACAGTGATCGTATTGCCGAATTTTCTTCCAAGTGCTGGTCCTTATGTTGAACAACAAGGGCAGGTTGATGTAATCTATCTTGATATGGGGAAAGCGTTTGATAAGATGCCATATGATCGTATCTTCAATAAACTGGCTGGTTTAGGATTTAACCATGCTCTCACAACATGGATTTCATCTTAGGCCTACCTCAACTGCAGGAAATTTCATGTAAGATACAACGGTTGCAAGTCTACTGATTCTGAGTCCTCATCTGGTGTTCCTCAAGGCTCTAATCTTGGACCCCTGCTCTTCAATCTCTTCATAAATGATATAGTGGATGATCTAAAATAAGAAACCCTCCTGTATGCAGATGATCTGAAAGTCTCCTGGAATATAAACTCTAGTGAAGATCAACAACGTCTTCAGCAGGATATTGATCAGGTAATCAAATGGTCAAGGGAAAATTCAATGTCCATGAATACTAAAAAGACACTGGCAATGACATTCACCAGGAAAATTGTCCCACTTATAGCTAATCTTATACAAGATTGAAGGGGAAGATGTCAGAAGAGTAAATAGTGTTCAGGATCTGAGAGTTCAATTTGATCCCAAGTTACTGTTCACTTCACATGTGGAGAATGTGGTGGCCAAGGCTAGAAAGAGGCTTTGCATCATGAGGTGGATTTCGAGAGATTTCCAAAATGCCAATACACTGATATGTCTCTACACACCACTTGTGAGAAGCCATCTGGAATATGCCTCGGTGATCTGGAACCGGGATAGACTCTGCACATCTGTCATGCTGAAGGGGATACAGAGGAAATTCGTTAAGTACTCAATGCGACGCTTCATTCCAGGCTCAGAAGACTGGGATTAATCCCAGGACTTTTAAACTGTGTTTAATCCTAGGAGCTGTGCTTGGCGATTGACTTGGAAAACTTTGAATGGCGGAGGAAGAAGAACGATGTCATGTTTATACATGCTTGCCTTCATGGTCTTATTACCGTTGGTGAACGTGGGATCGACTTGATTGTACCGACTCGACTTTTTAGACGGTTTCATGTGTTTGAACGTATGATTTTTCTACGTCCTATCACATTTAACATAATTTCTATAAAATGTGTTCAGTCTCATCATGTAGGCCTACACTAAATATGGTGTTAGTTTGACTGAATTTGAACTTATCATCAATAGTAATATGTTTATCCAATCACTGTAGGCTACGGCTGGTTTAAAAGTTGAAAGTGCCCTCAAGTAACCAAACTGGTCCACCAATATATTCCTCGGAGTGAGAAATTTTTGATTCCTTTACAATAGGCCATGGAAATGTCGAAATTTATTAACAATGGGTGACCGCTGAAGGGCCACTAGAAGGGAGTCTACCTATCCATCCATAGTTTTCGGTGGTATAGTTTCTTTTCAAAACCCCGGTAATTCAAACAACTCCAATTTTTGATTGAAAGCTACATTAAATTTTCTCCTCATCAGACCAATTAATTTTTGGGAATGAGGAATTGATGGGAGAAAGGCCTCACTAATATAGCTTTCATTCTTACAATAACAAGAGAGTTGTTAATTTTTTGTATAATTTCGCGTTTTAATGCAACATTCCGATCCTGAGTTAAATTTTTGCCTGAATCAAATTATTAGGAGAAATTCCGCGATGGGCGCTTCCGATGTTTTTGAAATCCCCTCCACCTACGTTCTCATAGCGAATACGTATTGCGGTAATACTTCCTGGAAAAATCAGTAATCAAGATCTTAATATGATGGGGATACTCTAATGATAGAATTGCACCTCACATCAATAAAATTAGATCATACTGGAAAAAAAAACCGTTGAGTCGTTGATAGACAATATTTTGCATGCATTGAGTTTTCTCCAATTAAATGAAATAAAATAAGAAAGCTTTTCTTTGTCGATCGTGCACGAATGTTGTTATGGTATTTTTTGCAGAATAACTATATAGTGGCATTCACTTCGAATGGTCAGTATTGCTCTTGCATACCATCAATGCTTCCCATTCGATCAATGCTGAAAGGCTGAAGGGAATCTAGCTAGTGAGAGGCGCCTACTAATAGTCAGTCACCACAAAACAAACACTCGACCACAAAATAGAGAAAAGTTCATTGTCTGAACTGATGAAGGAGAACTGCGGGAGAAATCATCATATAAACACTTCAGCACCTCAAGCAGCCACAATTGACAATCTAAGCTACTGACTGACAGTTTCTGGAAAGCACTCACCATGGAACATCGAAGACAGTTCAAGGTTGGTCTTATTTACAAATTTTCATCGATCAAATACGTCATTATTAATTGATATAAAAGCAATCTATTGAAGTGTGGTGATATACTCGAATTAGATACCTTATTTGATGATGATTATATTCATTCAGCATCTAAATACTAAGCACCAACATGACATATGAATTTAGTTTAATATATGGAAATTATTTACAAATATACCAACATCTGCCAATCAAAAGTATACTGTTATAATTTCCAAATGGATTATAGTTTTTATCACATAGTCAAATTCCCTTTTTCCCAATCTCCTTTGTATTGTAAAGTGTAGTATGCATTTCTACTTCTACAAAGCCGGAATATGTATTTATCTATGCATGAATTCTGTACTCATTGTCAATGAATACGTCAATAAATATATAATTGGGGTGCAGCCTATAAAGTGTATTGTGCATGGGAAAGGGTAAAATATTTCGATCATTTGATTCACTTGAATTTCAATGGAGATCCAATTTTAAACAAAAGTTCATCAGCTGTAGATTCTGAACACGAGGATAATTATTTCAAGATACATAGAAAGATTATATATGAGCTTAGAGGAGATAATCTAGATTAAATTTATGCTACCTCTCCTCCATGAAATTAATTTTATGTACTTCTTTTTATAGACATCATATGGGTCGATTGAATAAAAACATAACTAGAATCTAGTGACTAGCAACTACCCATTATAAATTCTAGGTCCAATACAAAATATTGGGGCCCCGAGCTTCGCTTGTCATGTATTCATTGATAAACAGAACAAAATTCTTCAAAATGATTGGGGAGGTCTAACAGGCCCAGCCCAGAACTGTTTCTTCCCCGAATCTTTATTTATACACTATAAATAGTCCAGAAAGTGGGTTATGTTCCATACAATTGAATTCTGGTTCAATTTTCAATCCAAACATTTAAAAACAAGAAAGTTCCAATTTAGATTATTTACAAAACGAATTGAATAACAAAATAACACTCACTAATCACTTAGAATTGTCAAATAATAACTTTGAAAATTATAATATACTTCAGTTTAGAATGATTATCATGTAATGTCAACAAATCAGATTATTTTGATCAAGTCAATTAAAATTTCAAGATAATATTTCTCGCTGATTGATTAAACAGCTGGAAATGTTTCTCTCCCACACACGCATCTTCTGTTTCGATAAACGACCAATTTATCATCTGTTCTCTAGGATGAATAGTTTTTATCCTTTTCATGTCCTTCAGCGAGTTTTCTCAGGTATGAGACCTAGTGCAATCAAATTTTTAAATCATAACCTACTATGTTTCAAATTTCGTGAAAATCGTTAGAGTCATTTTCGAGATACGTTGGACATAAATACACAAAATAACAATAACCAGATATAAATATATTAAGTAACGAAATATAAAAAATAAAAATATAACAATATAAACAGATATACAGGAATTGCACGCTTAATATAATAGGATAAATACATACAGATACGATTATACAGCTGATTCGATTCCCAGAGTTCCTATAATAATAGGCACTTACATTGTACCAGAATTAATTAGTCACTATAGTGAAGTGAAGTCCACGTTATAGTGGCAGTGTTTGATTAGCAAGGGTACCTATTGCTATCCTTGTCTAACATTCAACAAAGCAGATAGTGCTATCTCTTTCTCGCTTTGCTCTGTTGCCAGATCGTCTTTTAACAGAGTGGAATTGATAATTAAATAACAAAATATTTCATCTTAATTATGAAATTATTGAAAAATATAATTTCTTGATTGGAAAATATAATCAATTATTTTAAACGAGAATGAACCGTTAATATTATATCAATAAACCTGTATCAGCACCCGTCCATAGAAGGCATTGACAAGACAGAGGATCGGCAACATTTTTCTCCTACCTTCCTCCACTGCCATTATAGTTTTTGTTCAATCTGGCCCACTCGCACAGAAAATTCGATGAAAGATTTTTTGTTCAGCTCCCGGAGATAAGCCTATATCCATAGTTTGAATTCGACCAAATTCAAATGGCGACCCGGGAAATTGAGTTTTCATCGAAAATTTAATGTTTTCCCAAACGCAAAAAATTCTTAGCCGAAACTATGAGTTCGCTGTGACAACTGAACACCAAATCTGTTGCATACTACACTGGAGGCTACAGGAAAACCTCCATACCTTCCAAATTATGCCCCCCGGCACCCCTGTGCTCCACCAAATATTTGGGACATTAAAATGTGTACCCCAAAAAAATGTATTACAAGCTTTCTTGTTCAGCTCGTCAAGATAAGTGTAATGCCATAGATAAATTTCAAGCAAATTCAAATGGCGACCCAGGAAAGGGAGTTTGCATCAAAAACTTTGTGTGTGTGTGTGTGTGTGTGTGTGTGTGTGTGTGTGTGTGGTGTGTGTGTGTGTGTGTGTGTGTGTGTTTGTGTCTGTGTGGGTGAGAGATCTTTTATTTTTATTTATTCATTTGAGTATTACAATAGTGCGATAATATCCCTCTAGCTGTAAGCTATTTGAGGGATATATAAAAATAATCCTTACATACAATAAAAACAATCAATAACAATAATTATATTTCTTAATTAACCTGATTATATTTCTTCATTTTTGTAACTGATTGTTCTCTTTTGTCCATTGCACCAGAAATTAATTCAACTTTTGTTTGAATCTCATTTTTACTCTGTAACATTGTCAACTCTAATGGCAATGAATTTAACAGAAATGGTATTCTGAATTCTGGAGCTCTTTATTCACCATAGGAATTATTATATCTCTGGGTTCTATAATTCCTATGTCTCAATGTATATTCTATTCCGTTCATTTCTCTATATTCGTTCTTATAGTAGTTTCGTGACAAATCTGTGAACCTGGCTAAAGCTTCCACCGACATAATTCCGAACAAGTGACGTTCAACACCATTAAAAAGTGTTTTTATTAATCTTTCTATGGCCCTATGCAGTGGCTGTTTTATATATTTGGGTGCTGAATGATGGATGGTGATTCCGTAGAAGAGAGTGCTCTGCACCATTGAGTAGTAATGGGAAAGTGATAGCTAATTCTTGAACATGAATTCTTTGGCAGTGTTTCAAAGGCTGGCTTCACTCTGTTGATTTTTACTTCGGCCAATAGTTGGGACATGTACTTTTTGCTTATTGTTTCCCTAAATCAAAAAACTTTAATTGTCAATTTCAAGATATTTTTTTTATATTATGATAATCTACTCGACTCACTGAGTCCATAGAAGTTTGAGTTTTGTTTCAACGACCAAAAATTATAATATTTTTTGTAAAGAAAGCTAAAAGTTGCTCTGTCCAAGAATCAACAATGTGACCCAAAGCGATTTCTCCTATTCTACGGTTTTTACCAAACCATTCCGGACGACTAATCTACCTAATCTTTACTGCCCAACCTACCCTACCTGACATACCTTACCCAATCTACCCTCAACACCCCTAACCTAATTAACCCGCCCTCCCTCGTACAGTCGTAAAAGGCAAGTGTGCGGGCGAAGCCCGACTTCCGGCCGGAGCGCGGAGGTTGCTACCCAACACTATACAGTCATAGAAGGCGATTGGGCGGGCGAAGCGTGGAGGCTGCTACCCAACACTATATCATCATAAAATGCGATTGGGCGAGCGAAGCCCGCCTCCCAGCCGGAGCGCGAAGCGCGGAGGCTGCTACCCAACACCATACCGTCATAAAAGGCGATTGGGCGGGCGAAGCCCGCTTCCCAGCCGGAGCGCGAGTACCATGAATTACAACTGTAGCCTTTATAGTAACTGTATTACTAAGTGAACGCCACTGCTATCTAGTAGTGGAAAAGAGTACTACGTTCTCAAATTCCAGAATTGTTATGATGACTCCTACCACAACAGCTTAAGGAAATACGTATTATTGTACCTTGCTCCATGCTCCTAGTTTTCAAATGTGTCTATCGACATAGATCGTGTCTGAAAGTTTCTCTTTTCAGTTTTTTTGTTTTTGTTTAATGGATCTATTCTATATGACTTCTCATATGCCTAGTCACTCAAATATCCAAGTACCTCGGGGGTTTTTCTGAACATAGTGTAACATACATGTTTATGTCACGCGGGGCGTTTTCCAAGTCAATTGACTTTCACCTCGACAAGTTTCCCTTTCCCATTACCCTTCCTTGATGAAGAATACTTGCACTACAGTTACACCAGCGGGAACTCAGATCTCCACTTATCTCTCGTTACACTGAACTCAATTTCAGATCGTTCTTGAGTCAGCATCAGATTGTATGTTTGCTTCCAGTGGCTCCTGATGAGTCGCTGTCGACGTCAATCCTTCCAAGTATCAACAAAGCTCTCCAATGAGTGATACTGCTGAAAAAATATTATGATTTATAAAAAATAATAATTTATGAGTGAAATGAGAGTTAAATAAAATGTAATTAACCTCAATTTACGAGTTCGCAATTATCCACTGACAGGAAGCTGATTGTTTTTGTAATGTTGTCACTCATGAATAACATACAATAATGAATGAAAGCAATGTTATGCCTTACAGCTGTACATTCAATGAATACTGTAGGATACTACAGAAATCACTTATTACACTTCATGAGATACGGATGAAAAAGATTTTCAAACAATCACTTCACTCCATTTTTGACAATGAAAAATAATTATGAAAATCATTAGTGTTTATTCATTATCGAAAATGTGTATTAAAAGTGATAAGTGAGACTGGTATGACTTGGAGAGCGCCAAGCGTAACATAGGCCTATTAATATATGTTACGCTGCTGTTCCACTATCCATAATATCAGTAAAATATGAAATAATTCTTTAATACTTATACAGTAAGTATTTATATTAATTCCAAGTTTATATGATCGAGAACGTGTCATAAAGTCTCAGAGATATCATAAAATCACATTTAATGTTGTAATACTCACTCAAAACGGACATCCATTTTAGATCTTGAAAATCTTAGTCAATTTTAAGCATCTAATTCATAGAATTAAGATATATGAAATAAGTTGCAGACAGTCAACACTGGACTATTATGAACACGATGGATTGATTAGCATGGTTGAGAGGATTGTGGGCATAGTGGGGGTAGTCTATCAATATCTCTGTACAGTTTTATATGTGTATAATCTTTGTCACGGTGTGCGTTCTTGAGTTAAAATGCTTGGTCTACAGTACAGTAGCTTTATTACTATAGTTAGTGTACAGGTAGCCAAACATATGTATCTTGAGAGTCACTCTGAGCAGTTACTGATAGCGATAGTATCAGTGATGGGTAGCCTATATAGTATCAAGTATCGTTCAACTAATACTATCCGATCTCGAACGGTTCGTGACTTTCAAGTCACATGGGGCAGTAGAGGGTCATAACAATTTGGGTACCCTTTTTTCTACATTCTACATGAAATATATTGTCTTCCTATTTGGAATTAATATTTTTGTGAATAATTCATCTTATCAATTCATGTTTCTTATTGGTCGTGAGTCTACTTATTCATAAAAACTTTTCTATTTACAGGTTTTGGGTCTATCCTTCCTGGCCATATACAGTCTCTGTCTGGATTCGAAAGTGGGTGCTGAAAAGAAGAGGTAAGCCGCTATTCAAAACTTATTGGGAAAAGGTTCTTTCAAAACTTTATCATTTGCTCAAAATACAGTGAATTAAAGTCTTTCAACTAAATAAATTATCATCTGATCTATGGCTTAAGTCAATAGACTGTGGCGAAGAATGAACCAAACTGAAATCCAATCATCTAAAACAAATTATTTTAGCTCACCAAACGTATTATTATAATCTGCAATATCATAAGAGAATCATAGCATTTAGGAAAGTAGCACAGTCTACTATAGATAGAGTAAGCCATTTATCGAAAGTGAGCCATGAAAGTAGGCATTTAATGACGATAATAACAACGATATGATGCAAAATCTTCAATTCATACTACTATAGTGAGGTCCACGTTATAATGGCAGTTGAAAAAGATAGGAGAAAAACGTTGCCTCTATCTTGTCAATGCCTTCTTTAGACGGTAGTGAACCGCTCTCCTGGTGACAAATGATTTTGTCGGAGAAGGCTTAGTTGTTGAAATTGTGCTAGGCCCTGAGGTCTGCGGACTTTAATCATATCAATAATGTGATCCTAATTCTAGTGGTTTGAGGGTCTTGGAAATAAGAACATAGATATGCGGTTGACTGACTGATTTTATAATAATGAAAATATATAGAAAATATTACAAAATACATCTTTACATGAATGATCAAATAATCAATCTGTTTTTAAGAGACCAACACAATATGTCTTTAAGAGACCAAATACTCATGTCTTTAAGAGACCAAAATTTACTGGGGCACATCTGATATTGTAGTGGGGGGTATCAAGTACTTATCTAAGATCTGTCGTCCTCGTAGTCCGGTGTCCAAAGGGTGATGGATGAGGATGAAGGGTGATGGCCTCCAGGCAACGGGCTAGTGGCGTCAGATCGAAGATCGTCTTTCAGCCCCGCACGGCAAGGTCAGATGTCCGATATCACCGGCCATCTCGGTCGGCGAATTAGTAAGCCCTCGTTCGACAGCAAGGCATATTTACAGATCGATCCTCGAATGAGTACACACAAACACACACACACAAAAAAAAACCTGCAACACAAGTCACAACATACTAAAGATTGTATTCAATAAATGATTTCTCATGAAACAATACATACAATTTACATTAAAAATTCAATTAACATCAGAAGAAATATTATAGGTTTTAATTGTAGAATTTGAAATCTAAGTTACAGAGTTGCAGTTGATGTACAACCAGTGAGTATTTCAAACTTTACTCACAATTACAAAGTTCCAGAGATATAAATGACTGTACCAACAAAATAAAGAGTATGAAGATACTCCATTTAGT
The DNA here is from genome assembly GCF_014356525.2 of Nilaparvata lugens. NCBI lineage: Eukaryota > Metazoa > Arthropoda > Insecta > Hemiptera > Delphacidae > Nilaparvata > Nilaparvata lugens. Next base: position 23,139,743 of record NC_052509.1, read on the forward strand.
ATCACTTTCTTGTACATTAGGATATCGTCATACATCTCGGATGTAAGACTAAAAAATTGAGTAAAATTCGATCATAGAATAATTGATTAATACATTAAAAATGAAAGAAAACGGAAAATCGTTAAATCAGGGGTTGTTACCTGAAACATACAAGTAAAATTATCAAAATAAAGACAATACTATGAAATATTCATTACTCACCCTTAAATGGGGTTTCGACTGTTACTAATCCATAGCCTACAATAGTAATAAAGTGCAGCAGTCAACCGCTCTGAATTAAATAAAATACTTCATAAATAAGTTATTGAAGAAAAGATAAGTGATTAAAACCTGATGGAATACATGATTCCCGATTATATAATTTTAGTCTCTAGGAGAGAACGAAAAGCAACATGAGTATGTCATGATTCAATCAGATGAAGATATAATCTAGCTCAAAAACATGTCTGTACTCTACAGAATCTAAAAGCGGTCTCTTGTTCAGGTCTCCAAGTCGACCGAATCAGGCTAAAAAAATAGGTATCAGGGTTAGCAATGAAGCCAAAAAAATTAACCAATTACAAAGGACGCGGTGGGGACGACAATAAATTTCCCTCAATAGAACGAGAAAGGAATAAAACTAACAAGGACAGAATACAGCAAAATTCCCTCAATCAAAGTAGAAGACTCAGCAATAGAATGGATGTTCATCTGATTTTTTATGATGATTTTGCGTCTACAACAATAATTCTAAGTACTCAAGGAAGACGTTGGAAAACAATAGAGGAAATATTAGAATTTAATTACGTAATGCCCGGAATGACATCATGAAACTACTCCAATACCGTGAGAACCACAACGTTAATCCAGCACTCTAATAAAATTTCATCTTGGAAAAGTTATAATTTTGAAAAAGGAAAAGAAATAAATTTCGGCACAGTAGCAGATACAGGTTTATTGATGTAATATTAACTGTTCATTCTCATTTAAAATATACATTATAATTTTATTAAGCGTTAAATTATATTTTTTATCAATTTCATGATGAATTTACATAATTAATATGAGATATTTTGTTATTTAAATATTCATTCTACATTGTTAAAAGACGATCTGGCAACAGAGCAAAGCGAGAAAGAGATAGCACTATCCGCTTTGTTGAATGAAAGACAAGGATAGCAATACCATTGCTAATCAAGCACTGCCATTATAACGTGGACCTCACTATAATCACTTGAAGTGGGTTCTACAGGTATTGAATCATGTCTAGTTCATTGAGATGAAAAAAGCATAAAACTACACTCCAAGTATAGAATGACAGTAACCATATCAATAATGAAAACACAAAGATATTGTCAAATATAATGTATTCTGAGGTGCTCTCAGGAACTCAAAATGAAATCTTGCATGGGGTACCAGGAAATAGCAGTGTTTGAATTCCAGCAGTGTTTGAAATGATTACTGACGAACTTTTTCAGGTACTCTATTCATGGTAGAAGGAGTTGGGTAGGAGCAGAATTCCACTAAATTTAAAAGAGGTTAGTTCATGGGCTTGGGGGGATGGGCACTCCTGATGAATTTATTTGGGGATAAACACAGACATGTTTCAACAACTATGATGTGATCTGATGATGAAAGTGAAGATCTCGAGATGACTCCATAGATTTTGAAACATCTTTGTGTTTTTCTCGAAATAAATTTGAGAAGTGATTAATGTTTTGACGTGATTGATGTTTAACAAGATCTTAGTGTTTCCATTATGAATAAAAAATATCACTACATCCCACTGAACACTGTTTCTGTAATCATATAGAATTGGACCAATTATCGCCTAAAAAACTACTCTACATAACTCTTTCCAATAATACCATCCATTTAATCCTACTCCTACACGATTCATTGAATTTAAGGAATAAAAAATTCTCCAGGTTTTTCGAATGTTACCGCCAAGCTTATGCTGATAATTTTAACTGAATAGAATAGAACTAATCATTTTTCAGAATATGTTTTGATATGGTAGTGCACCCAGCTAAATTTTTCTCTCCATCTTATCATATTGCTCGACTGTAATTGATTCCAGGCTATACATCAAGACCGAATCAAATCCAAAACAAGTACACCACCACCATTATTACACAATAACAGATCCGATGTTTGGTAACTCAAGGAATATCCCAATGAAATCGCGTCCAGAACCAGAAACCTTTGACAGGATGAGATACAACAGAGCCACTCCATCGACTCGATTCAACCATATGGATTTCTATCACGATCAGCCAGTCCACTCCGACTATCAAGCAGATCACTTCCATGACGAATATGATCCATACCCCAAGGCGGCTAGACTGCTGCGTTCATTCTCATTTAAAATATACATTATAATTTTATTAAGCGTTGAATTATATTTTTTATCAATTTCATGATGAATTTACATAATTAATATGAGATATTTTGTTATTTAAATATTCATTCTACATTGCTAAAAGACGATCTGGCAACAGAGCAAAGCGAGAAAGAGATAGCGCTATCCGCTTTGTTGAATGAAAGACAAGGATAGCAATACCATTGCTAATCAAGCACTGCCATTATAACGTGGACCTCACTATAATTACTTGGAGTGGGTTCTACAGGTATTGAATCATGTCTAGTTCATTGAGATGAAAAAAGCATAAAACTACACTCCAAGTATAGAATGACAGTAACCATATCAATAATGAAAACACAAAGATATTGTCAAATGTATTCAGAGGTGCTCTCAGGAACTCAAAATGAAATCTTGCATGGGGTCTTGCATGGAAATCTTGCAGAATTCCACTAAATTTAAAAGAGGTTAGTTCATGGGCTTGGGGGAATGGGTACTCCTGATGAATTTATTTGGGGATAAACACAGACATGTTTCAACAACTATGATGTGATCTGATGATGAAAGTGAAGATCTCGAGATGACTCCATAGATTTCGAAACATCTTTGTGTTTTTCTCAAAATAGATTTGAGAAGTGATTAATGTTTTGAAGTGATTGATGTTTAACAAAATCTTGGTGTTTCCATTATGAATGGAAAATATCACTACATCCCACTGAACACTGTTTCGGTAATCATATAGAATTGGACCAATTATCGCCTGAAAAATTACTCCACATAATTATTTCCAATAATACCATCCATTTAATCCTACTCCTACACGATTCATTGAATCTATGGAATAAAAAATTCTCCAGGTTTGTCGAATGTTACCGCCAAGCTTATGCTGATGATTTTAACTGAATAGAATAGAACTAATTATTTTTCAGAATATGTTTTAATATGGTAGTGCACCCAGCTAATTTTTTCTCTCCATCTAATCATATTGCTCGACTGTAATTGATTCCAGGCTATACATCAAGACCGAATCAAATCCAAAACAAGTACACCACCACCATTATTACACAATAACAGATCCGATGTTTGGTAACTCAAGGAATATCCCAATGAAATCGCGTCCAGAACCAGAAACCTTTGACAGGATGAGATACAACAGAGCCACTCCATCGACTCGATTCAACCATATGGATTTCTATCACGATCAGCCAGTCCACTCCGACTATCAAGCAGATCACTTCCATGACGAATATGATCCATACCCCAAGGCGGCTAGACTGCTGCGGATGATGACCCCACCTAAAATGCAATCATCAACATCGACTTATGATCATCAACAACAACCTATGAGCTTAAGTTATCTACAAACGGATATAACTGAAGAACCAATGCCGCAGAAATCATCCACCCGTTCAAGGAGAGTGCCAACTTACCGCGTATCCCCTGATGTGTATAGTTCTGAATTTCAACGTCCTTTTTTCTCACATAACTCCGATAAACACCACAATGTGAAACACGTTTATACATCCGAGATAGTAGAGGACGATTATTGAGTTTGTGATGCTTAGTTTGTTGGTATTGAGCTCGCATGGATAAGTTGGGAAGAGAATTAATGTACTCTTCTTTCAAAAGTGGCAGCAAAAACGTAGAATTTGAGTTACAATAATTTGTGTCCTCTTTTGTAACCCTTTTTTTTGCTAATACTGAAGCTAAATGTTCTAATAAGAGAAGTTGGTAGCCTTATTTATCGAGATGTATCTAAAAAGTCTTGAATAGCTCACATATCTCTTGAAGTAGAATTAGAAGAGCAATAATTCTGTTTAAAATCATTAATAATTATCCTTCTGAAAGTAATGTTGTGCTGAGAGCTTAATAATTCATGTAGAGTCATTGGTTCTTTCTCCATGCTATTTTCATTTATACTGTTCAGCAAAATTATTCTCAGGGTAACTCTTTTGAATGAAATGAAAATCATGATTACTTCAAATAATCTATAAGTAAACTAAATCTGGTTCAATCTCTTCTCAAATCCCGATCTCTCTAAAGCCGTGTCCACACTGAACAAATGTTCGACATACATGTTTATTTATTTATTTATTAAAACTGTCACAAACACGATATTTGGAAAGAGAAACAGGCAATTGCCCAAAACTTCTTCAATTCCTTGATTTTGGCACATAAATAGTCCAAAGTGAGGTTAAGTTTAAAATACTTTTTTCATAACTGAGCGCATATATTTACAAATTTATAAGCTTTTTCAAGAAGAAAATAAATCATTCTATTCATTCAATTGATAGATGAGATTGAAAAAAATTGTTCTGCTTCCTCCTCATAGCAAGTAAACATATTTGCTGTGGAGTTCAGGGACAAACATTTTAAAAAGTTTGAACAATCATTGTTTGTCAAACAAGAAATTACTGTTTTTCCAAACATTTTCAGTTTTGACAGCTGTAAAACATGAAACCTGATCTCTCCACTTACAAATATTTTGTTTGGTAACGCGTCCGTCCACACTGGCCCATGGGCAAACATTGTTTGTCAAACATAATAATTCGCCCAAACTGTTTCAACAAACATGCTTGTCGATCATTTGTTCAGTGTGGACTCGGCTTTAGGGCCGGCTTCTGAGCTTCCAGGAGTTTGCTAAGTTCTAGACTTCAAACAGCTGGAGTCAGAAAATTGACTTTCCGAAGTGGGGCGTAATCCATGTTTGATTAAATTTCGAAAAGCTAGAAAATTGAAAACAAAAATGAAATACAGAGAAAATAGTGTGAAGTTTCAGCTATTTTGAATCATTTAGGAATGTTTCATTCCGTCAAGGAGAAATGTTTCCAATTATAGAAATGAGAAAATAAAGATTATCAAAAAAACTACGATTACGCCCCGTTTCGGGAAGTCAATTTTCTGACTCCAATACTGTTTAAAGTCTAGAGCTAAATCCCGAGCTCGGAAACCGGCCTTCAATGATCTATACTGGGTCTATTCCATTCTATCCCGAACTTTCTGAAACAATGTTATATTAGTTGAACCTCTATTTTGTTCTCTGTTTTGTTGTAGAAAATGTTTCGAGAAGAAACTTTTCTCCTGTTGTATTGTTGCTTGTTCGCATTGGGTGATTCTCATGTTACATGTTTTCATGTTGGCGGAATAAATTATTTTGCATTTTTTCATAATGTTTATTCAATCAACAAAGTCCTTATTGATCTCGTATTACATGATATTATTATTCAACGGTCTTCCACCTACCCATATTCATTCATTATGATATTATGTAGATCTCATTGTTATTAATGTAGATCTTACTAGTAGTTCTGTGAACAGTAGACCTCACGCAGTTTTCTCATCCAAAAGTATCTAATGTCACCTGTTTGAAATGTTCACAAACTCAGTTCACGTTTGAATTTGTATTCATCCATTTCCGTGATAATCTTTCCATCTGATGAAAATATTCCTCAAATATTTGAAAATAATTATTTCAGTCAAAAATATTTCAATTTCTCCAACATTCATTGATTATTTTCAATTTTCATTTAAATATTTCTGTGGACAATATTTATCATCGTAAAAATTATTAATCAATTAATAAATCAACAACTATTTTAGTTGTAGACAATATTTATCATCATAAATATCTCTTCAATTTCCAATTTCTTTTATTCAGAATTATCAGTTATTTTTTAGTTATTTTCAACTGAATTTTCAGTTTATCAGTTATAGCCTATTCAAATTGAGAAAGACTCATTTATTTAAGAGAGAAAGCAATAGGAATGCCCTATACACACATTAGTGCATCAGTTTATGAATGCAGAATGAATGAATGGATGAATACGAAATTCTGAGGTGTAGTAGTCTCGCTCGAATTCGCGCTGTATATTTATGAGACCATGAGACAGCTCATGAAAGAGCGGCTATGAAGTACGATTGAATACAAAGCGCATGCGACGTTAAACGGTGCATTTCTCTTGAGTTGATCCCCAGTGTCAAGTGAAATTAATAGACACGGCTTCTCTTGCCATCTGTTTATCTTTTTCTATAACGTGTGCCCTGCTTGGCTGCAGTCGGTAGAGCAAGGATTTGAAAGATGTATAACACTTTTTGTGGTTCCTGGAAAAATAATAGTACCAATTTCTTACCGGCTCTCTCAGGAGCTCAAACTCTGCTCTCTTGCTGGTTACTAACGTCGGTCGCTTTAACAGTTCACAGTTCCTGTGACTGATTTGTTGAATTCCACAAATATAGATGCATTAGATATAGATAGATATATTAGCTCTCAGGGCTAAGGTTCGGCCTCTGGTGGAAATCCGATAATCAATTTATCTTATGAACATGAGCTTCATTAACATCTTTATAATTTACTGATAGAAAGAATGGTCAAGTGAGCATATATTATAATATCAAAAATTAATAAATATTTCATGTGTGCATACTTAAATATGTAAATCTGATAGATTGTTCTTAATAAAATTCCCTGTACGTTTTAAAGACTTGCACAAGTTTGATATTAATTTCAATATTTTAACAATCTTTTGTCGAGCTAGCTTTATTGAATCATGATTTATTTGAAGCACTGAGGGCGTCCTTGATATTTTTAACTATAGAACTCACGTGTCGATTTTCACAAAGTATGATGGCGATCCGGATTCTTTTGATGTCCTAAGCCTTTCTGGTGGGCTGATGTCGTCTTCTCCAATGGGGAAATTAATTTATTTTATGTGACTCACGCCTTAATACGACCTCACTGAGTCTTATGAAATTAATTCTTAAATTTTTAAAACATACAATTATTAAAAAGGGGATCTTGTGCTCTATAAATTGGTGGCTGTTCCCGGTGACTCTGACAAGCAAGTGGGCTTTGATCTACCCCTATTCTTTCCACGATCATACTTCTGTATTTTCAAATTTACATATTATTTAAATATTCAACTACTACGCAATTACATGATTTGAAATAGTCTGTGTCAATCTGCTAGGTTATTGCATAAAGATCAAATATTATATTTTTTAATTATTCCATTTATATCTGTTACATGAACTGAGTATTGTATAGTTTACAAATTCTTATCATTTATATAATAAATAAAGTATATTTTTGAATTGAATTGCTTTTACCACAGGTCAGTTACTGTATTGTGATTTGCTTATTCTAAAATTACAAATGTATTCATGCGCCGAGTAGCACATTTCCCACAATATACCACATTTCCTTAATATTTTTATTTATTTTACACATTTGTCCATGCTCGTTTGACATAATAAATATTTTTGTATTTTTAAAATGTTTTTCCTTTTACATTAACATGCCATGCGGTTACCAATCCTCTGATTGCATTTTAAGCGAATGCTATTTGTATGCAAACTAAATTTGCCACAGGTGTCTGGCTAATTCTCAATTTATACGGCTTGACCAATTATTTAGGTTGCCGACCAGTGAGTATCATAGAACCTAACCTCAACAATTCATTATTTTATATAATTAAATAAATATCAATAATATTCTCTTTTCCATGTGGCAGTTTGCTGCACCAAAAGAAACGTTTATGCATGAGCCGAGCCGTAGGCAAGGGCGGAATGGTTTCTTGAGTGCAGCAGAGGAACTTTGTGCACGTATTTCACATTAAATTTTTCTTACAGCTACAATTGAATATAAGAAGTCGTTGATTACGGGTAAAATGATGGCCGAAATCCATCAAATTGTCTGTATAATTTTGTTATTGATAACAACTTAAATTTATTTTAAACTTGATAATCCAATTGAAAATTCAATTAATTTGAAAATTTGAATAATTTTGAGTAAATCTTAATTTCTAAAGATTTTTTCAACCAATCAATTAATGAATGAAAAAAGTATTGTCAAAATCCAGCCCATGTTGAAGCGTCATGTGTCAAAATTCTGCTCCATGGGGGGACACGAAAATATATAATTATTGATTTTGAGTCATGAGATAATAGACCAAGATTATGATTTTTCAACCAGGAGTATGATTTATTAGTATTGAAGGACTCACCTTGTGTAGGCATATATTGTAGCCTATTTCGCTCCGAGGAGGGGCATGAATATATGATGAAAGAAAATTAATGATTAAAAAGATTGAATTAAAGAAGATAATTGAACAGTTATGGTATTTGAGGTTATAATTTATCAGTATGTAGTTGTAGGTTAGGTTGAATAACCTTCGTTTGGCTGGGGAATTGGTATCATTGAATTCAGAGTGTCTGAGTAGAATGACTGGTGTACGGATGGAACAGATTGGAAAAATTAATTTGTCCAATAGAGGGTTTGGCGGTCTACAAAGGTAGGCGAAGTATGGGCCGTAAATTTCTAACTTAGCACTATAGGTGAATATGTAGAATTGAATCCAATTCGATAATAAAATGCAGTTCAATCTGAATCTGCCAAATATGATCAATGCTGTCACTAGGAGCAGACAGAGATAGTAATTTTGGAGTGAGCTCCTTCTCCAAATAATGACCAATATATTTAGATTCCAATAATTGTACTATAGTTGGAAAAGATATTAGACCGCATAAAACAACAGACAGAATAGCAAATCCATGCAAACCGGGTATCTGATAAGTACTATGGGTTATATGATGGCAAAATGCTGAACCAAAATAGTAGATATTTCGAGTACCGAGTTTAATTCTAATGCTGTCTATACGATCTATTACCTCTCTTTGCGACGTTGACAGGATGAGAATACAGGATTCACTCCACCTCGGTGTGGTAGGCTAGTGGCAGTCGATTTTTTATTTGATTCTGCGGGATATTCCCAATAAAGTGATTTATTATTTGATAAGAATATCGACTACCATTTACCACCAGAAGAAATAATAGTCCAATGATAGATACTATACTCGATAATGTCTGACTATTGTGAAACAGGACGTGTCCTGCACAATCAATATGTGTCAGTCGAGAAAGAACGAATTTGGACGAGGTGTAATGAAGTAAACCCAGTTCAATGAAACGGTAATATGGATATATTCTGAAAGATATACTTTTACAGCAAATATTGAATAAATTAATGAACAGATTTTACAAATTACGATTTCTAACTGATACAGAATGAATTTCGAGTGATAGTAGATTTGAATCTTTAAATTATAGATACTATGTGAAAATTTGGTACTCTTTGATTGAACAAAATGAAATGGATAATAGCCCTTGGAAAGGGTCATAAACTGCACTAGTTAAAATAGGCAAAATAAGTTAATACAAAATTACAATTCAGAAAATAGAATAAATGAATAGTTGAAATTATTATCAGGGTGGGGTTTTGCCTAAGGAAAATAGACCTTTTGGCTAAGTACAGCGTGGATATTTAAATTTATTTAATACAATAAAAATCATTTATGATAACTTTATAGCCTTAAACCTATAGTCATGACTTTTCTCAAATTGACGAATTCATACGCTGTATAATTTTCGTAGATAAACGAGGATCCCCTTTAATATATTCGAATAACTTACATAGAATTTTGTTTCCGTTTTTTGTTTTCGAAGTATATTCGGCCATAGAATATATCGTTCCGGCTCGATCCTTCTGCGTGGCGAAAAACGTCGAAGAGACCTCACTATTATAATTTCAGGGTTTGTTTAAATGAAATTGAAAAACTTAGTATCACGGATTATTTTAGGAACTTTAGAACAACTTTTTAAGACAGAAAGACAAAGATTGAATTACATTAAAACAGAAATAAAAGCTTTCGAACAATGAAGTATATGGACTAGGTCTGTATCCCACTGGTGATTTCTGCAAAATGGCCTCGAGTCTCTTTCTTCTAATTTCCACTTGAGTTTCTTCCTCAAATTTTATCTCGCCAAATTTACATACTAATTCAGGATTGGTCAGATTCTGTGACGTAACCAATACGCTGAATGGGTGGTGTCAATGTGTCCAACTTTAAAGCTTTTAAATGGGGCAAAATTCCTGATTGTAGGTTGTTCTAAATTATCATTTAGTTTCATATAATTATAAGAATGTACAAATAAATAATAAAAATTCGTCTATAGTGATATGCATTTGTTAAATAGCTTCAAAGGGTAGCTAAAGATTTTGTAGAACATAGACATGCTTTCATAACATAGAGTAGACATATAAGAATATACGTGCTTGTAATAATAACGGACATAATAATAATTAAATATTTCCTTTTTTGTTTATATGGTTTTTTATATGTTAGAATATCGACCCTCAATCATCATATAATGGCTAAGCTAATTTATCTTCATATTTCTAACAAATACATCTGCATGATAGTTCATTAAATGAATATTTAGGCCCATTCGGCATAGAAATTAAAATATAAAAATGAAAAGATTGATATTATGAAAATTTTTACGATCGATCATAGTCGAACTGCCTTCTCAATTGGCTACTTGTTGACAAGTTAGCCTTGGTCTGTTTTGGGGTTATGTTTTTGTTCAAATCTAACCTTCAAATATTGTATTACTGATAAAATTAATAAACATACAAACATATATGGTTTTTTCAGTTGACAAATTTTTGAAAGGTATATAATTACTGATTTATTTGTTTTATACTCTGTAGGTTAGATAACCGTCGTTTATCTACCTCAGATAAGATTGTAGTGCTTTTCGGTGATGGAATTTATTTTGTTCTTATAACGGCCTATGAATAAATCGATTTATAGTTTGAGGGCTGTACAATCTTTTGGTACATCACAATATTATTTGAGATAATGAATAATATTAATAATATTCAAAATGTATAATTTAATGAGTTCTCATTTTTATTTATTTGAAAATCAGAAAAAATATAGATAGAACAAATTCGTATACAAAATACACGCTAAAAATGTCAACAGCTGATTGGGATGGCTGCAAGATAATATGCAAAAGTGTAAGAGTACCCAAAGTAATACTTTGCGCACTAGAGCGGAAAAGTGATTCTTTGCATTCTGTAATCAGTGCAGGAATGGTCACTTTTCAAGGTAACTGTGGGAAAAAGTCTTTTATCACTTTATCTCTTTAAGAGAAGAAACGAGCAATACCACTGCAGTTTGTCAACTGACTCGCCGACTGCAACTCGCGTCATTGATATAGATAGGCAACAGAACTTTCGAGAAGGATCTGGAGGTGTCGAACACGCCCGACCAAGTGGTTCGAAGGTTCTGGAACGCGCTTGTCGACGTCCCCCTGCACCAAGATGAACTTACGGGAATGCTAGAACGATCAAGAAGCCCCCCTGCCACCTCTGTGTTGTTTACTAGTAACCCCTCGCCACCTGCCATCCCTCCAAAGGCCTCATCCATAACAATATTATATAGTGATATCAGAATATGGAAGGATTCCTTTTTTCTCATATCATACTTAAAATGCAAAATTTCGAAAAACCTTGTGTATACATCGACGTGCAGTTGAAAAAGGAATATTCCTGCCAAATCTCATCAAATTCTACCGATGCGTTTGGCCGTAATTGCGTTACATACAGACAGATAAAAGAAAATCCGAGTTAAAACATAGACCTCACTCACTACGTTCGGTCAATTATTTATGTAGATCTTATCATCAGGCCCGGCCCCAGGGGTGGGCGGACCGGGCGGCCGCCCAGGGCGGCAGGTTTTGGGGGCGGCAAATTTAAAGGAACGGAAAATTTAAAAATACAAATAAATAATAAATTCATAATATCAAATGTGAATGGTAAAATTATATAAGAAGCTTTTCAACCTCGAGCTAATGAAGACTTTTCTAAGATAAACAATGTCCCAGGAACGTCTGAGTGGTCTAGCGAACATAAAATAGTTCAGTCCCCAGATCTTGAAAAATTGATGAAGGAATTTCCCCATCCAAAGGTCAGACAAGTTCTACTTAATTAAACAGGTGTGTTGAACAAACTTGTAGAAATTGTAGTTCTAATTACTTAGTAAGTTAAGTAGGCCTAATACTATGTTGCAGTCTACGTCTTAAGGCTGTGCAAAGGCTAAAAATAAACTTTCTTGTACTGGTGATATTTTTCAAAGTTTTTCGAATTGTACCGGTATATATCAGAATGAAAAAGTTTTCTTAGGAAAACATTTTCTTCCAATCATAACTTTTTGAGATATGAACGCCTGAAGTTTAAATTTTTGGGACAGGACGTTTCAAATTGGGTACGAGATGAATTCTTCATGATATTGTTGATTGAATAAAACAAGAAAATTTTGAAACATTTACTGAAAATATAAATTTTTTAAAAATTATTCAATTTACAAAAAAACTCAACTAAACACTATTTTTGGTCATTTTTATTAAATTGAATAACTTTCTCAAAAATTGATATTTTCAGAAAATTTTGTTTATTAAATCAAAAATACCATGAAGAATTCATCCTTTGAATTTTATGGATTCATCTCGTACTGAATTTGAAATGTTCTGTCCCAAAAATTTCAACTTTAGGCGCTCATGTCTCAGAAAGTAATGATTGAAAAAAAAATGTTTTCCTAAGAAAACTTTCTCATTTTGATAGCTTGATCCTTAAGCGATCCTTGATCGTGTCCTCGCGCGCCTCTCCACTAGGAAATACTGAAATGAAGTGCAACTAACGGGTGATTCTCATAGAACATGATCTCATGAGCTTATATCATTGTGCGAAATATCACTGTGAGGACAATATAGATGGTGATTATGGTTGATGCTAAAAATGAGGTGTTTTTCACAATACAATTGTTGTCAAGTGTACCTCGAAATCTATATGAGATAGAGCGCTCTACCTAGTCTCAGATTTCAGAGCACAAAATTACGCACAGAGGGATTTTGAATTTTACATCTAGATTGTAATCGGGATATATTTTTGATCAAATACTAAATATGATCAAAATTGATTTTTTTTCTTAAAATATCACTCATATTTGAAAAATCATAACTCAGTACTCATTGGAGATAGAGAGTTTCGAATGATCTCATTTCATTCAGAATTTTATGCTCTTGAAAGAGGCAAGAGCAAATTTTTTCTGTCCGATCACTGATTTTGCCGGAAATAGCTGAAAACTGGAAAATGAACCTAAAACACGAACTTTTTGGGCCACTCTGTATTAGCACAAGGGAATTTTACATGAAGAATTTGGTTCTGAACCTCTCTCATGTATCCAAATAAAATATTAAAAAATCAGAACTACGATATAAATTGCAAGCAAACCCCCATTTTTATGTCTATATTGACTGGAATTTACTGTTCCCCAATATTTATATTTGTGAAATATTTGTTTAAATGTCAATAAATATTCTTAAACATAATTTTTTAGAGTTTAGAGAGACTCTGTGGTGTCGCATCACAGCGGAGACACAATAGTAACGCTGGTTACACACTGGGCGGTTTCTGCCGCGGCGGCGAAACTGCCGTCGCGGCCTCGAAAAAAAAGTCGAGCTTACACATTCAGCAGAAAAAATACCGTCAAACATCGAGCGGCAAAATTACCGCCACGTATGATCAGTAGCCAAACTAATTCTTGTAGTTCTTCATCGCAAATGTGTTGTGACTCCTCTGTTTCATGAGTGTTCAGTTAAATGTTACTTGTATACTTGTTTATACTTGTTCAAGTCTTTGATTCGAAGCCAGCTTGAGTATGCAGCGCCGGTCTGGAGTCCTTATCAGATCACCTATGTAATAAAACTTGAGAGAATGCAAAATAAATTTCTAAGATTCCTCTCTTCAAAAAATTCGGGCATTCCTGTGAGAGGGGTTTTCCTACACGTCGATTAAGATCATTGTTTGAAGTTGATGCTCTTAAGCTCAGGAGAGAGGTATCATCTTTGATTCTTTTCCGTAAGATACTAATGAATGAGGTTGATTCGTCTTATCTCCTGGAAGAATTGGATTCGCCGTGCCCACTCTCAGGCGAAGATGGCATTCCCTATTCGCGGTACAGAGGTGTAGGACATTTAATGCATATTTTTCCCCCTTCAACACATGCCAAGATTGTTGAATGGACTTGGCTGTGGGGTGGACGTGTTTTCTGATGGCCCATTAAGTTTCAAGCACACAATAACGATGCTTCTGAGAGAGAATCAGAATAACTGAATTTTTAATCAGCAGCCATATTTTCGCTGATATTCTATCATTGTTAAATATGTCACTCTTTAAATATTATTTTTTTCTTTATTTGCACATTCAAACTCATTTTATTCTTACTTTTCCCTTATTTTCAAAGTTTTTTGCTGGCAGTTATCATTATCGCCCTCATCCTATCATTCATATGAGACTGCATGCTCTCCCATCATCTTTATTGAAAGCACCTCTCCTTCATCACTTCATATATTCATTTTCACCATCACTTTCACCATCAACTCTATCAAGGAATATTTAAGAAGTAGTTTTCTAAGTATTATTTTCTTTCTTTTCAAACGTTAGTTTTAGTATCTTTTTTTTTGTTTTGATTGAATGTATACTGTACTTATTGTTGTGTTAAGGAAACATTTTTGGGTCATTACCTGTTGTTTCCGATGTGATATTGTGAATAAATAAATAAATAAATAAATAAATGAGATGTCAAATGTATTTTGCACATTTTTCAAAAGTATATTATTAAGTGTTCAACTTGAAATGGAAAGGCAACAACTTTTACCACTTTTGTTGTGCCGTCGAAGGAAAAGAAGACAGCAGAGAAATCGCCTTGTTTGGATTCATTGAAATGAACGTTTTTATTAAATCGACAGCGATCTACAACATATTACAGTTTTTCCTTGTCATCCAGAGTTTCAAAATCCCCCCTAATCTCCATACACACTTCCTTCCACGCATTCCTTGTTGCATCTCGATCCTTGAATATGTAGAGGGTTTTGTCCCACAAAACTGGCATCTGTTCTACAAATGATATTAACAACTCATTGTCTATTAACTTACTCATTTTCTCACACTCGTCAACCACAAACACTTAAAACAAAAAATGAATGTTAATAAACAACTCACAAACTTTACAACAAGACACAAATTAAAAGACTGATTTTCAAATACCTCTGACTTAGAGCAACTAGGTAAGACGACTGATCAGCGGCGACGGTAGACAACCGCCAAATGTGTTAACGCCCATTTGGACACGTACGCCACTGCGTAGGCAAGAGCGGTAAAAACACCGCCAGCAGCAGTGGCAGTGGACGGCTGCACAGCTGCCGCCAACGGCAATATAGCCGCGCGGCGTTTCTGCCGCCCAGTGTGTAAGCTTCCATTCAAGTCCATAGACTACTGCTCGAACGGTGGCGACGGCGAAATTACCACCCCGGCAGAAACCGCCCAATGTGTAACCGGCGTTAGGTGATCGCTCAAGGAGGGGTGGAACCCGGGATTAACAATTAAAGACGGGATACTTGCGGGGGGGCGGCAGTTGCCGATCTCGCCCAGGGCGGCAAAGTCCCTAGGGCCGTACCTGCTTATCATTTCGTAAATCTGCTTTAATTCACGTGGAGAAGGAAATTACTCCACATTCTTCCCACATTTTTAGAAGAAATGAATTACATTCAACAGTATTCAACGGGATTCAACAGTAGAGTACAAAATTACTCCCACAAGGATTTTGATTCATAAATTCAAGTAGTGGGACATGAAAAACATAGTTGAATATAAAAGGGAGGTTCCTCCAAATTTCAATGAAGATAGAGAGCTCCTATATTATTATTCTACTATTGTATATTGTCTGAAAAGCAGACTTTTGGTCATGTCAGATGCCCTGAAATTGATCAGTTGCACCTGAAAACCCTGACACCAGACCTGAGCCATCCAGGTCACTTTATATTATTATTACGGTATTTTATTTGAAATTTCATCATCTAAAAAAAGGAAAGAGTGATTTTCTACGTCCGATGCCTCTATTTGGTGAAAGTTGCAGAAAAATGGGAAAGGAACCGAAAATTCGAGGTTTTCGGGCACTTTATAAAAAGCTTCAAGGCTGAAAACCGAAATTTCTGTATTCAAGATGTCCAATACTTCAGAATCATTACACAAAAATTCATCAAGTTCGGAATGAATTCCCCAAACGACCCTTCACCACTATAGTGCGGTCCACGTTATAATGGCAGTGGATAAAGATAAAAGAATAGCGATGCCGATTCTCTGCATTAATTAATTATATTTCTACACTGTCAAAAACATACTTGGCATCGTTGAGGACCTGGAAAAGGATAGTACCACCGCATTTGTTGAATGATAGACAAGGATAGCAAAACCAAAGTTGATCAAATACCTACTGTCATTATAACGTGGACTTTACTATACCTCATGACTGGACTATTAAGGAAAGGTACTACATTTAGTTTCAAAGTCGAATGATCATTCGTCGTAGTGTAGCTGTCAGTCGCAAGATGGCGCTAAAACCCTTTCACTCAACATACCTGATAACGATGATGAGGAATCAACAATAGAAACTGTACGAGAAAAGATCCCATACTTTTTTCATTCAATCACACAAACTATGTTATAAAGTCTGTGTTATATCTAGAAAATATAAAAAATACCCATAGAAGTAGAAAATAATTTCCAATAAGGAAACATTAAATCTATACAGTCAATACATTGACTCTGTCAAATGAAACCTTGAAAATTTAATAAATGTGACAACCGATCATGCTTTGGAGCAAACCCTCATTCGATCATCCAAAACTGAGTGATTGGAATAGCTAGTTCTTTAAAGGCTTTCCTAAAATGGCTGCCACTATATAAATAAAATATATATTCAATCAAAGATATTCTGTTCAAGTATGTTGACATCATTATGGATATCACTGGAGATTGTGGAGAAAGTCATCTAATGAAGTAAAACAAGAATAATGAGAGATGAGAATGATTTCCAGAAGCATAATCTTCTCAAGATAACATAACATTTTTCTTCAAGACTCTGATGGACAACATAATCTGCATAATTTTATCAATGGTCTGGAAGCAAGTGGAGAAGTGTGTGATTCTCTTTTGAACGTATAGAAAGAAATAGTTATTCGGTCTCCAACGATTTTTATCTGAACATAGTTGTGGCAAATTGTAAAAGTGTATTCTCACCTATAAAAAGAAACAGAGTTCTTTCATTCTCCACGATGCAATCAAACAAAAACCCTAGAGTTTTTGGCCCATGGAATTGTAAGTGAAACTAGTTGTGGATTTGACTAAATCCCTAAATATCGTTGACAAATTCGCATAATGATGACATGGCTCTCCTGAATTCAACTCCTACTTCACTTTTTAAAACTTCAATACGCTGCAAGATTATGGAAACTTTGTGATGAGAAGAGTTATGAAAATTCTCAATAAAGATGGAGTGATACAGGTGGACATAGCTTTTCATGACTATGGTCTAAAATCAAACAAAGGTAGTGAACATATTAGAAGCAGCAGAGTAAAAGAATCACTCCAATGATGTGCTCTCCAAACCATCGAGACTTGATTTCTAAATCTGTGGCAGAGATTTATTAATGTGACATGCAAGAATCTATAAAGGAATAATCCATACGTTAGCTACGTGCAGGAATACATACATTCATTCATTTGTGGATAAAATTACAAATAGAATAGAATAGAATAGAATAGAATAGAATAGAATAGAATAGAATAGAAATAATGCTTTAATCTTCAAATTTGCAACATACAATGAATGAGAAAACACACATTTATACGGCTTGATTAAACAACAATCGTCAGCCGGAAAGTCGGTAAAACCCAATAATACCATTATTACATAAATCAAAGCTATGCAGAATGTTCTTTTAAATAGTGAAACAAAATACCTGTTGTGCCTTCAATCAATGCCCTCAAAATATTCAATGTCCTTGTTGAGAGACCTAAGAGACTAAGCTTATAAAATAGTGCATTCCTATCAATTGAGTCGAACGCGGCAGAGTAATCCACAAAAAAGCAATATAGTTTACCCCTTTTTTCAGCCAGCCGCAGACTAATGATGGATGTTAGGGCGAATTTATTATCAATGGTCGAGTACCCCTTACGAAAGCCAGCCTGAAACTCGTTCAAGATTTTATCTTCCTCCACCCAGCAGTTGAGTCTATTAAGAATTAACCCTGCAAATATTTTGAAAAATGTTGATAAAAAACTAATGCCTCTGAAATTAGCTACTACATCGCACTCACCCTTCTTGAAAAGGGGAAAAATTATTGACGACTTGAAGCTATGTGGGACTCTACCTGATGTGAATATGGAATTGTAGACATTCAGCAATTTGTTAGAAAGTTATCAGGTGCATTTTTATAATACTCGAATGGGATCTGATCTTCACCAGGCGCTTTATTATTTTTTACTAATTTTAAAACTCTACTCAGCTCTTCCCTACTAAAATCTCTATCTAATCTGTTGTCAACTATGTAAGGTTCAGCATAGAAATGGGGTAAAGCTAACATTTCGGGATTCAAGGGGTGTTGGAAATAGTTTACCCAGTCTTGAGGAGTTATGGCGTTATTAACAATATTATTCCTTAATTAAAATTCATTCAGAGCTTGCCAAAAGTCCTTAGAGTTTTGTGCGGCAGAAATTGAATTTATTAGAGTCTTCTCATAGCTTTTACGTTTCTCGTAACATATTTTTTCAAATTTTTTCTCTCATATAAGTACAAATTTCTAGTGCAATCATTATTGATACGGTGATACAAATTCAAAAGAGATAAAACCTTGCTTCTGGCTTTCCAACACTCATTATCAAACCAAGCTTGCTTTCGTTCAAAACTAATTGAACTTTGACCGTTTCCTAGAGCAAGACCCACTTCTCGAATACATTCTGTGAGAGTTTGGCTTGCCTGATCGACATCATCACTTAATACTACATTATTAACTCTATTAGCTATCTTATCTTAATATTTTTCTCCGATAACTTTATTCCAAGCCAATTTCGGCAGTAACGGTAAACATTGATACTTATCAACTGTTTTCATACCTACATTCAATACAACTTCGATAGGCAAATGGTCAGAAAAAGCCTGAGGAGCTACTTTAAAATTAGCTAAATAATTTAAATAATCTAAATTA
This sequence comes from Nilaparvata lugens, assembly GCF_014356525.2. Taxonomy (NCBI): domain Eukaryota; kingdom Metazoa; phylum Arthropoda; class Insecta; order Hemiptera; family Delphacidae; genus Nilaparvata; species Nilaparvata lugens. Next base: position 23,159,032 of record NC_052509.1, read on the forward strand.
ATAGCTGCAATATCATTTACAGGATTGCCCATTGCTCCAACAAACGTCATTTCTCCTTCTAGATCGCCGTCCATCCTTCCATTTAATATAATAAATCCCAATTCTGTACACATATCTAAGTATCTACGCCCCCTACTGTTAACTATAGTATCTTTTGAATTTCTTCCACTACTTAAACCACTATACACAGTCCGACCTACATAACTAGACATCTTCTGTTCTTTACCGATTCGAACGTTTTTATCTCCTATCACTAGAAATCCCTCATCTGAGTTTTGCAGCAATACATTGTTCATCTCTTGAAAATATCTTTCCCAGTTATTACAGTTGATATATAGGCTACAGGCAATACATTTAGGAAAACAGAATTATCTAATTTTATAACAATTGCTTTCATATTATCAATATTTTTAAAATTCAACTTATCTCTGAAATCTGAGGTTCTATTAATACCTAGTAACATACCCCCACTAGCACGACCATACTGAGAGCTTTTTTGCGCGTAACACCAGATCAGTTTAAAATCATTTAGATAATCACCTATACACTCTGCATCCTCCTCTATAATATGAGTTTCAGATATAAAAATGATATCATAGTTTCTTAAAAAATCTCTAAAACCAAAATTTCTCACCTTCCCTTTTAGGCCACACACATTATAGTAGAGTAACTTTAGGCGATCATCTCTCTCTCTCACGGTCGATGACTGTTCGTTCACTTCGTGAATAATCTGTCGAGTAGTGGGAATTCCCTAGTTGACAGCTTCCTCCATAAGACTCGATAGATAACTGCTCAAATCAACATGTAGCATTGCTTTCAGCTTCTCCATGCCGTCTTCCTTACCGGCCATCAACCTCATATCCGATGACCAATAGAAGTGAATTCCCTGAATTTTTAAGAAGTCAAAGCCAAGGTGTGTATCAACGTCCGGGACTAACTTGGATAGTTCTTTTTTCAATGCAAAAAGTTTTCCTCTTTTGAACCTCACTTCACGAGCGTAGTCTCGGTGGACGACCATATTAGTGTTTTTTAATTTCTTCACATCATCAAAAATTTTATTAATGTCTTCATCTTTTGGGAGGTGCGCAATTACAGTTTTATAGTCTTTCCCCAGGAAATGAGCACGATTCACTAATATCTCATCACGTATTCCCAATACCTCAGAACAAAGTTTTTTAACTTTAGCTACGCAGTTTTCACCCTGTACACTCTGTATATTCTTGAAAATTAGATCATTTCTGCGAGAGCGACTTTCTAAATCGATTAGTTTTTGTTCACTTTTTTCACTCAATTTTTCTAAGTTCATAATTTTTTCTCTAAGACGTGAATTCTCATCCTCTAAAGCACTGACTCTGTCCGAAAGTATTTTTATATCGTGTTTCGTTGCCACGTTAGATAACTTATTATCCAGAATAATTTCACTGAACGAAGCCATTAATTGATCCAAAGACATTTCCCCTACCCTCCCTGCCATTGGTTCACTATTGGACTTCTTCACTATACTTTTTCCACCCGGTGATTCTCTGAGCCGCTTTTTATTCGAAGAATCGGAAACATTCATTAGCAAAAAGAATAGAACAAACTTCACGAACAAACAATACTTTTCACAGTACACAGTATTAAAAGCGAATACTATCTTTCCGATAACGGTGCACTGCAGAAACGTCTGCCTTCTACCGTGTCTCAACTCCGACCCCTAACGTTAGCTACGTGCAGGAATACATACATTCATTCATTTGTGGATAAAATTACAAATCATATAAATATGTTTGGGAAAGAATAACAGGCATGGCCCAAAACTATTCGAATCCCAAATTTTGATACTGAATAACTTGTTACCATTTCAAAACAGTCTGAACGGGAATACCATAATGGATGAATCAATCAAAAGTAAGTGAAATATCATTATAATAATACTGTTAGGAATAATATGAATGAATATTTAAATTTTCATTTAATTTTGATTTGACACATATCTATTATTATATTGGATATAATTTCCCAAAAGTTCACGACAAACTGAAGATTCACGAAAGATTAACATTTTCATACTAAACATAATCATTATGATAATGAATGAATGATGAATTCCATTTTCACCATGAAAGAAATTCCACAAATATTTCTTGGAAATTAACTGACCACTATATCAAGTAAGCGTGGCCAGTGTGCAATTAATAATACGATATAATTTAGCCTGCAGCGCATCACAATAAATTAATTTGAGATAAAAACAATAGAACATAAACATATATGAATATTATCTTTATTCTATCCTAATATATTTCTTGAAACCCAAGTATCGTTTATTTCAAACAGTCATTTCTTAGTTTCCTTGCAGAATAAGATGAAGTTTGTAATTTTGACCATAATTAGTATATTATGATGAGAATCATCAATTATTAAGGCTTGAGAGTTGAAAAATCGTGTTCAGCGACCGAAAATACATAAGATAGGGTTCCTGAAATACACAATTTGAATGCATAGACTAGTAGGAGCGATGCGATAGACAAGCCATTACGCATTAATCATGGGGGAGGACCGCGCCGCAGCGTAACAGTGCTACTTATCCCCCTCCCACCGCCGTATCTATGATCGTCAACCCCAAACTATATATATCATTGGATTCAGCAAGAAACGGCCTACAACGTTTATTGAGAGCCTTTTCCTCTGAGTCGGCTAATTACTTGAATATTCGAGAAATAACAAAAAGTCCATAATAAAAAAATACATTTTTCGAGATATTTTATTTTTTTACGGAAAAACTATGCGGTTATCGCAAAAATGTATAGAACCACATTGAAAGCTAGTTATGTGTACATAAAATTTTTAAAGAAGAAATAGTAACTGCAGGACAGGCGATTTTATAAACGCGCGTATTTTACAACTTACCCCCCTCCCCACCAAGCTGTCGACCACCCTGGGACGTGACGACATCGAGTTTCATATACACTAAAGACCCCCTAACAATAATCCGAAGTCAAATTCTCTGCCCCTCTCATGTATGCTCAATGTAAGCCAGCGCCTGGACTACAAGTATAGTAGGATCAGTTGTTACACCGCAGAAAGAAAGAACAATACCCTTGTTCTTTTTCTGTTCTGATACTTTGAATTTGGAGGAAATACTTCTCTTTATGTTGAGAAGAGCACTATTCTACAACTTGAGCTAGTATAATATTATATTGTAATCTGCATAAATAAAACACTCAATCATCCAATTAAAGAAGGAATATTGGAGTACGATACAATATTCACGGCACAGGTTGATGTCTGTTTACTTGAAGAGAGTTTGTCGACTTCCTATACAAATCAAGAAATTCCCTCAAAAGTGAATCTTAATTATTTAAACAGTTATTATATCTATTAGCTTAAGCCTATTTGAAAAAAGCGTGAAACAAAATTAGCCTGAATATAAACGAAAGCACGTTCAAATTTGTTGGATAAGTAGTAAAATCTCCCATTATGAATCATTGAAGGAATCTTAATGAAAATAAGCCTATAATAATTATTTCTGATCATTATTCCTGGGCCGAAAATCAGATGACGAAGCAGTGTGTGATTTCATAAACTTAACCTTTGTATAACATAAAAATTCTATCAAAACATTTGGAGAGGAATAGTACAGGCTCAGCCTAGTTTCTCTTCCAATGTCATATTTATATTATGATTATGGTGTTTTGTGCATGAATAAATATTAATAGAATTATTAAATTTTGAATAAATCATAAATCATGATAAGGACCGAAATACTGGAAATCGTACGATTTGAGACCTTAGTCTTCGGCGCAACTAAAATCATATTCAAGTAAGTTTCAGCTTTTCAATATGTTTTTATGTCACTTGTTTGATCACAATTTATCAGAATTTGTTCACCATTAATTGTTCGATGGAAAATATTTGAGAAAATACTATCTTGATCATTCCATCAACAGATTTTAAATGTATTTCTCTCTTATAGATTGTAAATGTTGATCAATTTTCAAGTATTATTGATGAATAACAAGTTAGTCCATTGTCATATAAATGTAAAAAATCTGGAGATAAGCTTTTCTTAGGATAATGGTACAATAAAATTCTTTTTTTCTATTTGAAAACTTGGCGAAACTGAGATGAAAAGTTATAAAAACATCATTGCCAGGAGCTATTGATACATTTCATTTATAGCTCAGTCTGTGACAAAGTCTGACACTACTTTTGTTTTGATCTTTTGATGTCTGAGTTACTCATTGCAGTTGAAGAAGTTCAATCTCACATACAAAGTTCAGTGTGTATAAAAACTGCACAATTATTATTATTAATCTGCATACATGACGTGGAGCCCTAATAATTAGTTACGGAAATGCAAAAAAAAACTCGGATGTTGTGATCAGAGAACACGAATTTAATGAACATTATTCAAATCAGCACTGAGGCGAGAAGCGCTGCTTTTAACGAGCGAAAGTGAGTTCTCTGCATGCTACAGTTCTGGTGACAGTTCAACACAAATAATTATTATGTAACGTCTTGGGTGATTATCACGTGTGTAACTGGGATTTGTTGGTCGTTTTTCTTTCTTTTTTTAATCAGAACGTTGGATTCACGGTCACCATGCCAACGCCTATTATGCGCCGATATGCTGTGTATTGTTATTCACTCCAAACTGTCAGTATTGGTTTATTGCGAAGCATTGACGTAATAATAGAATGAATGCTGACAGTATAAAGTGGATTTCACTGTAGCTAATGTCTCCTAACGCTGGTGAAATGATGAGCGAGCGGCGGCAAAGGGAATTGATGCAACCTTGGCTGCAGTTGCTTCCAATCTTCCGGACAGAATCTAAAATTAAGCACGAAAATGCCATCAGACTTTCACTATCCCTCGTCTCATCCTTCAGGAATTTTGAGCTGAGTGATACCTCTGCTGACAACTCTGATGAATCCATCCACCTTCATCATGATGAAGAAGATCTCCCAAAACATATTTTTTATCCTAGATCTGTACATAACATCCGCTACTACTAACGTCCTACTCAGCCAGATTAATAAAAATATAATTGGTAGAATACCTATCCAGGTATAAAATAGGTAGATTAGATGGGTGGTCCTACACTGACTAGCGAAAATCTTCAGAGATAGAATTTTTCTACAAGACGATATGTATTGATAATTAAGAGAGCCGTCTTGTTGCAAATGCCAAACTTGTTAAAACTCATTATAATGGGTCACAGTTCATCGTGTCACAATATCTTTATCATCATATTATATTAAGCGAGCATTTCTGCATATATTTATCTATTTGGGTATTTATTTATTTCCATCGGATCTCGAAAACGCCTTTAACGATTTTCACGAAATTTGGAACATAGTAGGTTTATGATATAAAAAATTGATTGCACTAGATCCCATCCCTGGTAAAACTCGCTGAAAGTCATGAAAAGGATAATTATTATTCATTGGAAAAACAGCTGCTAATTTCGTCGTCTGTCGATAATGGATGCGAGTGCGTGTGTGGGGGTGAGACAGAATTATGTTCAGTTCTTGAACTATTGCAATCATCAGCTAATCTCACGAGAAATAATATCTAGAAATTTTAATCGACTTGATCAAAATATCTTATTTGTTGGCATGAAAAACGTTACGATTGTATTTGAAATCCATTATTTTTTTATTCATATTAACAAATATTGTAGCAAACATAGTATATTATTCCGAATTAAAGTATATAAAAATTTTCAAAATTAATAATTATTTTACAGTTTTAAGTGATTAGTAAGTGTTATTTTGTTATTCAATTTGGTTTGTAAACAATCTATATTTAAACTTTTCTGTTTTCAAATGTTTGAACTGAAAATTGGACTTGAATTCAAGTGTATAGAACATAACCTACTTTTTGGACTATTATAGTGTAGCCTATAAATCAAAACTCGGGAAAGAAACAGTTTTGGGCTGTGCCTGTTAGTCCTTCCCCAATAATTATTTAAAATAATTGTGTTCTGTTTATCAATAAAGAAATAAATATAAACTATGCTCTGGAGCGTACTCCGTACTCCGGAGCGAAGCTCGGTGGCCCGATATTGATACATAATAAACACTCATTTTGTTTCAACAATACTTGTTTTTGTAATTCCATACAGTAATAATAGTTATTTGTGCATCTAGGGACTAAAGTGTAACTTTTTCTCCCTGAGGGAAACTGTTGTTGCCCGAGGCCTGCCGAGGGCAACAATTTCCCTGAGGGAGAAAAAGCACTTTAGTCACGTGATGCACATAACATTTTTCCTCCACCTACATTGCAAAACGTACTACAAAAAAATACCTTTCATAATATGATCCTTCGCTTCAACAAATTGTGTTCTAACATTTTTCTTGGGCATTTAATCTTCTCCAATTTATATATGCTTGACATTAGAAAAGAATGGTCCAGTGGTGAAAGGGTGTGCAGTCTATAGATTCACAATATTATTTGAAAAAAACAATGCTAAAAAGAACGAGATTTTTTCCGAAATCAAAACGCACACTTCCAAGCACATTGTTTCTAATTTCACTCTGTTTTTCACTTTTAGACACTGTTTTTCACTTTCACACTGTTTTCCACTTTTACACTGTTTTTCACTTTCACACTAAAACTTAATTCTATCCTAATTGCTACTGTAATAGTTGTTGAGATTAATTGTACATTGGTGGCAATTTTGAAAAATTGTGTTTGGTGCTGATGACATTGCGGCTGAACTGGATTGTGGCTGCCTTGCCACCACTGTTGGCGAAGGAAGTTCTTCGTTGCTGGATAATACTGGCATAGGTTTATTTGCAGTATGATCCAAATTAATATTTCGGTTACTATTCTGGTTTAAAATAGCATGTGCTGTTGCTATTTTATTACCTATCGATTCCTCAATGTAGCCTTCGGCTACTGTGCTGCTCTTCCACCCACCATGTCTTTTCAGCTGAGTCATGGTCCCTCCAGCATTTATAAGAAGAGTAGCTGAAGTTCTCCTGAGTGCATGCCCTGTAAATAGATTTGGGTCGGGGAGGTTGAGAAACTTTGCTATTTCCATTGGTATTTTACCTAAGGAATTTTTTCCCATTACTTGGTTGTAGCATCTTCCATTTCTGTAACAAAGAAATAGTCGAGGAGAATTTGTTGATTTTGGCCGTAAATTAAAATACTTTCGACAAAAATGTAAGAAGTCAATATCTTCAGATGCATTTACAATTGTGAATACACGTCCCTTATTTGTTTTTGAATCACTCACATTTACAATTAGGATGGAATCTTTGTCTTCAACGTCATTTACTGTAAGATTACATAGTTCAGCCGTTCGGCAAGCACCACTAATACCGAAAATCAAGGCTACCTTCTTCGCCAAGTACTTCTCATCTGGTGCATTTAACAAGAAGTTCTTCACCTCCTCTTTCGAAAAAGTTTTAGATTTCTTAGGACGATAACCCACATTTGCCTTTTTCAAAAACGCCCGCACTTTAGTATAGCCACTGATATCTATATCTTGTTTCACCTGAATCGTTGCTTTCAACATAGAATAGATGGACCATAGATAACTTGGCTTACATTTTGTTGACTCTTGCGATAGATAAACCAACAATACATTTTCTGAAATGTTTTCAATTTTGTTCTTATCACACCAATCCATGAATAAACCATAACGCTTATTGTATAAATGCTTCGACTTTTCGGGCAGCAAATTTGAAGTCACATTTTCAGCTTCAGTTTTAATGTTTGGCGGAGTTGATGAATAATAATTATCACTATCACTATCACTCGACATTTTGTAATATTTTTGAATAGAAACTCACAGAAATTACAAAATAACTCACTGCATATGTCTACTAAACTGTTGCAACAATTGGCAACACTTCGACAACAATGCGTATAGAGGGCTGTTCAAATTCTGAACAGGTTCCCAGATGTTAGGCTATTCTTGCTAAAACTCTAGTAAAAATAAAAAATAAGGTTAGTTTTCATTTTATGATTATGATAGTCACTTAATTCATGATAATATTATAATAATATTTTCTCTAACAGTAGTTATTAAAGCAATTATAAGCTAAAATCTAAAACCTAAAAGCCGGTCGCTTGGTTGGCACTGCCGATTGCGCTATCTATCGGCAGAAGTTGTAACAATTATCAGATGGTCAACCATCTAAAATGGCTGACTCCAGTTGGCGCGTTTCAGATTTGAATCACAGATGAAAAATATTTGTTGGCTGATATTTTGAATAGAACAATTAAATATGAGTATTAACAATTTTTATATTTATTAATACATCTTCATTTAATACCTATATGCTTTGACGTCTTTTTTACATGAATTACTTAAGTAGCCCTACCCTAGGTCTATGAATAGACCTACAGTATGATAAGTTTTGCCTACCCAGTTTTTTATGTCTAGAACCGCCACTGCATTGAATAGTATATCTTTCAATAATCATACAGTAATAATATTATCTATATTTATTCATTTTTATTTATTCACTAATTAACAACAGTTCTACATGAAAATGAATAAATAATTTGTAGTAAAATAATTGGCGTGGCTAGAAAAAGAAATCTTGTGCTCCAGCCACGAGTACAAAACATTTCTTACCTATAGTTTAACATGATCTTAGAATTAATACAGCTCTTTGTTATATAATCCAGACCAGTACAATACAGATAGACAAATAAAAATAAAAAATCATATACTTAATGTAATATAATTAATTATATATAATATAACCAAGATACTTCAAATATTTTGAATAGCACTAAAATTTCAAAATAAACTAGTGGACATTTGCATACTTCAATAAACATTATTAATAACATTATATATTATACTATAAAAGTATAAATAGCTTGATAAGAAAATAATACGATTCAGTTAGTATTTTTATAGATTAGAAATTGATACTATTCAAATGCAGATCGTATAATAATTTGGGAGTGATAAATAATCGTTGGTTGCTTTTGTGCTATGAGTGCTTGCTATTGTGTATGATTTAATATGGTTGATTATTCCAACGGAGTACTCCTTGAGCTTATTATTCAAGAAAGCTTAAAATACAAAGACAAGTAAACGTCCAATCAAGTCAAGGTACTCTCTTGTAGGTACTCTCTCTCAAGGTAATCTTCTCAGTACGCTGAGGAAGATGGGCCGAGTACTAGAATCAGCTTATTTTAGAAGTTTAAAAAAATCACTTTATTGGATTATTACAAGAGCTATTGACAAATAATTCATGCAGAGATTCAGAGCTGAAGACAATGTAAGACTACACTTGGACCAATCTGAGCGGTCATTGCTATGAGTTTCATATATATTTACTCTATATTTTAGATATCTATATACTCTGACGTTATTTTTTAATGAATAACGATTTGCCTCTGCTTGGCTGCAATCGGTAGAGCATGAGAGTTAAATTATATAAAATCTGGTCGTGGTTTCCTAGGATACAATTTCGCTAAAATCTTAATAGGCTCACTCAGGAGCTCTTGCAATTTACTGCTAGGACAATTCATAGAAATTTCTGGAAAGTATTATTTCCAGAGCTTTAATTTATTATTAGTTTATTCTTTTACTGATAAAATTGGGTGGTAACTCTCCCAATAATTTAATACTGATGATTAACAAATATATTTGAGATTTGTACTCTATGGTATTGGGGAATAAAATGAATGGTACACTGTAAAAAATTTGATACATATATTGAACGAATAATTTTAGTCAGATCAATATATAAAATATATAGAGCAACAAAATATACAATAAAAACAAGAATAAATATATCAAGATAAAATATCACAGACCAGTACACTATTCTTCAGCTCTATAGTACGAAACTTTACCATGTGCTTTTCAATTAATTGATAATATGCATTTATTTGCATGCAGCTTCGGTATCGACTTGCTGTTGCTTGTTGATTCAGGTAATCTCACTTTATATCTTATTCCATAAATCATCAAATGATAAATTGACAAATCAATGATCATAAATATATTAATTTTTAAAATTTCCAGTAAATTTCTTAATTATATATATATATAATATATATATATATATATATTATATATATATATATATATATATTACGAAAGAAGAAGAAATTATAATAACATTCCATAACATTCATAACATTCATACAGAAATGTTCTACCTAATCACAGTAGATTGAGATTAATTCCCAGAGGAATGCAAAAATTTACCTCACAAAGGCCCAGTTGCACAAAAGCCGGTTAGATTTTAATCCTGATTAACTTCACGTGAACCAAATCAGAGAAGACCATTCCAAAAAGATGGATCTACTGGAATTTATCAGGATTGAAAATAACCCGGCTTCTTTGCAACCGGCACTAAGTACCTGATTGAATGATTACAAAAGTTCAACAGCTGAGTCATAGTTTTGACACAGTCCCACACACATGAACTCGCTCACTCACTTCCATCACCAACAGACGACGAAATAATAATTACCAGCTGTTTCCTCAAGGATGAATAATAATTATCCTTTTAATGTCCTTCAGCGAGTTTTTCCAGAGATGAGACCTAGTTTAATCGAATCTTCATATTATAAACCTACTATGTTCTGAATTTCGTGAGAATCGTTACAGCCGTTTTCGAGATCCGGTGAAATACAAACATAATAACATCTAAACATCCAAACATTTAAACATCTAAACATATAAACAGAGGTTGTTCGTTCAATAGTATAGGATAATACTTTAAAATGGATCATGTGTCTAACCTCGGGTCTCATCACTACCTCCGTAAACAAAGCCGTAGTGCATTCGTGTGACGTCAGCACAGGTAGGGCTCCTACACCAACAAAGAAACTAGCTGATATAGATCAGCTGAAATCATCGAATTTTTATTGGTGTAGGAGCCCTACCTGTGCTGACGTCACACGAATGCACTACGGCTTTGTTTTCGGAGGTAGTCCGTGTTCGGAGGAGGTCTCATTCGGAAGTGAACTATTAGATTGAATAGATCTACAGGCCACACCATTGAATAGTATATCTTTCAATAATCATACAGTAATAATATTATCTATATTTATTCATTTTTATTTATTCACCAATTAACAACAGTTCTACATGAAAATGAATAAATAATTTGTAGTAAAATAATTGGCGTGGCTAGAAAAAGAAATCTTGTGCTCTAGCCACGAGTACAAAACATTTCTTACCTATAGTTTAACATGATCTTAGAATTAATACAGCTCTTTGTAATATAATCCAGACCAGTACAATACAGATAGACAAATAAAAATAAAAAATCATATACTTAATGTAATATAATTAATTATATATAATATAACCAAGATACTTCAAATATTTTAAATAGCACTAAAATTTCAAAATAGACTAGTGGACATTTGCATACTTCAATAAACATTATTAATAACATTATATATTATACTATAAAAGTATAAATAGCTTGATAAGAAAATAATACGATTCAGTTAGTATTTTTATGGATTAGAAATTGATACTATTCAAATGCAGATCGTATAATAATTTGGGATTGAGAAATAATCGTTAGTTGCTTTTGTGCTATGAGTGCTTGCTATTGTGTATGATTTAATATGGTTGATTATTCCAACGGAGTACTCCTTGAGCTTATTATTCAAGAAAGCTTAAAATACAAAGACAAGTAAACGTCCAATCAAGTGAAGGTACTCTCTTGTAGGTACTCTCAAGGTAATCTTCTCAGTACGCTGAGGAAGATGGGCCGAGTACTAGAATCAGCTTATTGTAGAAGTTTAAAAAAATCACTTTATTGGATTATTACAAGAGCTATTGACAAATAATTCATGCAGAGATTGAGAGCTGAAGACAATGTAAGATTACACTTGGACCAATCTGAGCGGTCATTGCTATGAGTTTCATATATATTTATTCTATATTTTAGATATCTATATACTCTGACGTTATTTTTTAATGGATAACGATTTGCCTCTGCTTGGCTGCAATCGGTAGAGCATGAGAGTTAAATTATATAAAATCTGGTCGTGGTTTTCTAGGATACAATTTCGCTAAAATCTTAATAGGCTCACTCAGGAGCTCTTGCAATTTACTGCTAGGACAATTCATAGAAATTTCTGGAAAGTATTACTTCCAGAGCTTTAATTTATTATTAGTTAATTTAATTTATTATTTTTTATAAGCTGCTGGCGGCGATCCGAAATTTCTGGTAGTCCTGGATTGTTGGTGGCCGAAGTCGTCTCCTCCAAGGGATTAAATAAATATTTAAATGACTTTCGCTTTAATACAGCATCACAAAGTCTTATAGAAAATTAATAATTGGATCTAAACTTTAAGTCTTTAAAAGGTACAATATAATAAAGAGTCTTGTGCTCTACAAATTTTGGTGACATTCCATGGTAGTGTCTGGCAGGCAAGTGGGCAAGTTCTACTTTTCTTTCCACAATTTTCATTTCTGACTTGCAAATTTACATAAATTTAAATAATTTGCTACTACGCCATTTAAAGGTTCAAATAACTCGTGCCAATCTATTAAATTATTACTTGTATCCTAGGTCTAATATTTTATACTTTCTCGGGCCATATCCAATACATAAACTGAACAGTAAAAATTTACAAAATCTTATCATTTATAGAAATATTTATAAATACATTTGAATCGGCTCACTATTGCCGCCCATCGATTTCTACAACTTGATTGGTTCATGCAAATCCACTACAGTATACATGCGCCTATGAACCTCCTACTTCCTTAATACTCTAATTTATTTTTATTTGGTGGTTTAAGTACATTTATTACATGCAGTATAATTTTATAAGGTTTATAAGTTGTTTCTCCCTCTACAACAATTAGCCATGTGCTTTTTTAATTCCTCTAGTTGCATACCATTTAGTTACAATAAATTTCTGCCAAGGTGTCTGACTAGATTTTACGTTATGCGACTTGATCGATCATTATGTCGCCGATCAGTGGGTATTTTAAGCCTAACCTCAAATTTTCAATACTTTATAATATAATATTATATAAGTAGCAAATAACTTTCTATTTCTATTCGGCTGTTCTAATTTTGGCCGTGATACCTGATATTATCTAATCTTCTAATACGTTATCGCATTTGGCGATACTAGACTATTATTCCACTTCAGACCTATAAAATTCTTCCAGATAGGGATTTTGTTTACCCATCCGATTTTAATACGTTACAATACATATGCTCGTGATGAATTCTGACGCAGATCGCTACTTGCAAGTCCTAAAGGGAAGAATAAACATTGTATCCAACTTGTTGGATGTTGTCATATCTGTTCAAGTAATAACAGAAACTCAAACGGAACCATTCCCAACATGAAGATCCCTTGAAACTTTTTTTGATACAAAACCAGTATTATTCACTATCATTAATCTCAAGCTTCTCCATGTTCCTGGTTTAGTTTTCAAGATCCAATTATTGAACAAGATTGAACTATTCAATTGGAATTTGGCAAGTGAATGATAGTAGGATAAGATGCTTATCAGACTAAAGTTTGGCTCAAGTAATTTATACTGTTACAACTGGAACTAGTTTTCTATCGTTTTGGTAATTTTCTTGTTGAATATTTTTCTATCATTGTAATGAATGATCACATGAATTATCATCACCGACAAACTGGATATATGTTGCGTCTTGTCGTAATACCATTTATGTTCATGGTTTGTAAAACCATCTTCAATTTTGAATTGGATCGATTCTACTCTTCATCTGAATACACTTCTGTGATGATAATGCTCATATCATCAATGGTCTGAGTTAGTTTTATGCTCTCCTACAATTGATTCTAGGCTTTATTATAAACTTACATCAACAAACCCAGAACTAAACCCATTATTTAATATAATTATATTCTCATTGATAATAATAATTACGTATGAGTGTGATATTATATCTCATATAGGTCAATACAGTTCCTTCAATATAATTCACCATCATTATCAACATTCCAAACAATAACAGGCTGCACTGGTGATTCTTTTCCATAAATATTCATCGGAATATTATTAAATTTCTTACTTCCGCTAGTTAACGAACTCAGAAACAATTCGACAACTGGTCAATTTTCGAGATTGCCGAATCTACTTCCACTGATTGCACTAAAAGAGGCTGGAAACTAGAGAGTCTAGCAGTCCACCTACAAGATATCGATTATCTTAATCTAGGATCTGAGCACAACGTGACTCCGTGATGTAACTGTGATTATTTTGCGGCGCTCGTCTTTTATCAACACATCTTTTGGTCTGAGCAATCGATTTGTCAGATAATTTTTTCTATTTCCTAGTGTGCTTTCGAATGGGTGATTCCTTGCATCTTGTCTTGGTTGGAGAATAATAATGAAGTAATGGAATTGCAGCTAGTAATGTCTAGTGTTTATTTCGGTATTCCTGACGACCTTACCGCGCTGCACTTCAATTACTGCTTTCTCTGATCCTCTTTTCTCTCTCTCTTTCTCCAACTATTCCACTATCTCTTTGACCCTCTTTCTTCGACTATCTCTTTGCTTTTGTGACCCTCGGCAAACCCATCACGTCCAGCAACCGCCAATATCACGTAAATCTCGAGAGAACCGACAAACACCGATTACTATTTCCGGCGTTTCCTTATACAATTGTTATGTAGCTATGCGGACGCTATCTTCTCGACACATCGTTATTAAGATTTCTGTACAAGTCTTCTGCACTCAGCAGTCCTATCAGTAGCAACATGAGTGGAATTCAGTGAGCATCCTTGGTTTAGTTAGCACGAGATATCACAAGCATCTCAGTTTAATCTTTTCAAAGATTATAACCAAATAATGTTCTTATATTTTCGGGATTTTATATTTCCAGGTTAGGTCTTTTATTTCCTCCTTGATATCTCAATTATGTGCAGATAGGTTCAAATGGCTGATGAAACAAGGTTTAGAATTGGCAAATTGGAACAACTCTTATCATCATCATCATCATCATTTTTTTGACTCCAGTAGATCTCTTACTTTCTTCAAACACTTCCTAAAAACACTACTCTATAATACACAATGTTTGGGGAGTAATGATTGAATCCGAGCATTTTCGGGGACTACGACATACTTAATTTTTTAACCATCCAAATTTTGAATAAGAAATAGGCTAAAAATGCTTTTAAAATGAATGAGAGAGCTTTTTGTGTAGTTGAGAAGTTGATATTGTGGTAATTATTCATATTGAATGAAAAAGACTGAGAAATTGTCAAAAAACCACTGATTTATTGATAATTAGAAAGACTTGGATAACAATTCCATCTTTAGGCCTTGTACTAAAACTAGAAAATGATAATAATAAAATTTTAAACAAAGAAGTTATTTTGACTAGAGAATTAAATGAGAGCAATATATATATCTTCCTAGAAAGTCTTCAACAAATAAATTGGATACAAGTGTATGAATTGACAGATGTCATTGATCAGATTCGTGAGTTCCAAAAACTATTCATGTGGGCAGTAGATTTGGCTTTCCCATTGCGTAAAAAAATAAAAACAAAAGTAAATAGAAGTAAAAATAACTGGTACTGTTCTGAATTACGCAAGTTGAAGAGTAAATGTGAAAGTCTGTATTATTTACTTAGAAATTCTCCTAGTGAAGAGATGAAACAAGAATACCTTAAGTTGAGAAAATATTATCGCTCTGCTATAAAAAAAGCTAAGTTAAATTATAATAATTCAATAATAAAAAATAGTAACAATAAGACAAAAGCAGCTTGGAGAATAATAAATAATAATATTAGTGTTAATTGTAAATCAGGTAAAAATGAATGCAACATGACCGAAAATGAAATTAACAGGTTTTTTCTAGATAAAGTAGAACAACTTAGTAGAAGTATTCCCGAGAGTAATTTCAAGCATGACTATTATATCAACAAAGTTCCTAAGCCAAAGGTTTGTTTTGCGTTTAAAGACTTCAAGGTGGAAGAGGTTTTTGCAGCAATAAATGATATGAACAATTCCAATACTCTAGATATCTATGGATTAAACTCATTCATCTTGAAATTGGCAGCTCCAAATATTGCAGAGGTGTTGACTGTAATCTTTAATAAGTGCTTGAGCCTAGGGTTGTTTCCGGATGATTTGAAAAAAGTCAAGTTAATACCAATTTATAAGAAAGGTGTTAGATCGATTATTGATAACTATAGGCCGATATGTATAGTTTACATAATATCAAAATTTTTTGAAAAACTTCTTTACGCTCAATTAACAGCTTATTTTGAACATAATAGACTACTCTCTGATAACCAATATGGTTTTAGGAGGAATCGTAGTACAGGCGAAAATGTTTTGAGGCTTGTAAAAGAAGTAATCAACGATCTGGAAAACCATAAATATGTCAAATTTAGAAGTTTTGATATGACCAAAGCGTTTGAAACTGTTGATCATACTATATTATGTCATAAACTATCTTATTACGGGTTGAATCAATTGGCTGTTGACCTTATTTATTCCTATCTTACAAATAGAGTACAGTATGTTTTAAAAAATGGCGAGTATTCTAGAGGTGGAATAGTCAAATACGGCGTACCACAAGGTTCCATTCTTGGTCCACTGTTATTCATTGTTTATATTAATGATTTGCCTAATATTATTAACTCTTGTAATGACGATAGTGCTTCGTATTTGTTTGCTGATGACTTAGGTTTAAAGGTAGCTAATAAGAATAAGGATCATTTGTATTCTAACATACTGAATAATACCTCTAAAATTGAAGATTGGTGTGCAGCAAACAATTTGAGCATTAATTCCACAAAAACAGAGGATTTAACTTTTAGCTTTGACAGAAAAATTAATGACATAAACTCAATTAAGTTTCTTGGAGTGAAAATTGATAATTCCAACCTGACTTGGTGGGGATTCCAACCTGACTTGGAAATGCCATATAACATATATTTATAAAAAAATCAACAAGGGCATCTTCCTTTTACGTAGATTATGTAATATTGTAGATATGTCTGTTCTAATGAGTGTTTACTTTGCCCATATTCATAGCCTTTTGCTATATGGAATCCAGCTGTGGGGCAATGGCTCAACTACTGACATCTTGTTTAAATGTCAAAAGAAAGCAGTAAGAATAATTTGCCACAAGGCTTCTCGTACTCCATGCAAATCATTATTTATTGAACTCGGACTATTAACACTGCCATCTTTGTATGTATTGTCATGCTTGATTTCAATGAAGAAAACTGAAAATGAATATGATGTTAACTCTAGGATACACCAACATAACACTAGACATAGGAATAATATAAGAGTCGAGTATTGCCAATTTACAAGTTCTCAAAAAAACTGGCAATACATGTCAATAAAACTTTTATAATGCTTTGCCTGAAAATATCAAAAGAATGAGCTTTAATAGTTACTGTAAATATTTGAAAAAAGTACTGGTCAATGAATGTCTATATAAAGTTGAAGATTTCTTTGTAATAGATTTTTTAAATTTATGTTTTCTGTCTTATTAATGATGTTGTTGTAACATTTTAATGTTGTGTGACAATAAATAATTTGATTTGATTTGATTTGATTTGTATCTGATAAGATAGGTAGGGAATTGAAGAGGAATGGATTTCATGTTGCTTTCAAGACCAAGCCGATTTTAAATAGTCTATTTAGCTGGAGTAAAGACAAAATTGATATTTGGGATAAAAGTGGGGTGTACAAACTTGAATGTGATGATTGTAATGCTTGTTTATGTGGGTCAAACTGGTAGAAGTTTCAAAAGTAGAATCAAAGCACACATTAGAGATTGTAATAAACAAAATGGGGAATCTAACTTTGCAGAACATTTTGATAACTAATAATCACAAATTCACAGTTAAGGAGAGTGCTGAGTTTCTGCATATTAATAACAAAGGCAGATCTTTGAATATTCTAGAGGCTTTAGAAATAACAAGAGTAATTATGGAAAATTGCCAGTATAGTTTAAATGACCAGATTCATTTCAACCAATAAAACACTACGAATTTAGTTTTATCATAAAATTGTAAGCATACATCCATTAGTCAATAGTTTTTCCATTTACATATTTGTTTTATTATCTTTCTCACTTGTTTTCTTGGTTCTTATTTTGTACTGAAAGTAAATTTTGTTATCATGGCGATTCTGTTGCTTAAGCCGCCATTTTGTCACACCGTTGAGTGGGAGGAGACTGTCTAGCTGGGCCAATGGTAGGCCCTTCACCAATAGCAGTACTCGCCTACTAGTATAAATTCTGCTGCTCTTGTATTTAGTTTTAGTTTATCAGAGATTGACAATGGTGTAATAACCGAAACCAGTCTTTCTAATTATCAATACATCAGTGGTTTTTTGACAATTTCTCAGTCTTTTTCATTCAATATGAATGAAAGAATATCTCATTCGTAAATCTCCCTAATAAAGAATTTGTGTGAATGATTCTCAATAGCATCTGGAACTATATTATCATACAACAAAATGTGAGCTATAATTTTCTGTGAATAAACTATCCTATTCAGAGATCAATGTTACTTCAACATGATTTCCAAGTTGAAATATACGGCTCAACAAGCGCATTGAAGCACTATTGTCATGCCCAACAACTATTTAGAACTTCAAAAACAATATCGATCATCTTTATTTTTTCGATTGAGCTTTCATGGGAATTATGGATTGATCACTAACATATCACAAATTGTATTTCTCGGGTTGTTTGAGATAAGATTAATCATCTTTCCTGTAATATTAGGTTTTTCAATTAGTTAGTTT
This sequence comes from Nilaparvata lugens, assembly GCF_014356525.2. Classification (NCBI taxonomy): domain Eukaryota; kingdom Metazoa; phylum Arthropoda; class Insecta; order Hemiptera; family Delphacidae; genus Nilaparvata; species Nilaparvata lugens. Next base: position 23,177,743 of record NC_052509.1, read on the forward strand.
TGATAAGATTAACATATTATTAGTTATAGATATGCTCATTTGAATACAGCGCAATAACTTCCTGGTAACGCAATTATTTCATTTGTCGCATTCTCCAGTCAAGGAAGAGACAGACTCATTTTTATTCCCAAAATGATATTCATCGTCTAGCAGAGATTGTTTGAAGATGGGGTCAGCCATTGTTTCCACATCACTTATCTCACGACTTTCGTAAACCGTTGACTGAAATTTTGAATTACATGAGCTCGAAATTGCAGTTATTTTAATCCCTTTATAGACATAGAGTAACTTCATCTCCAAATATTGCTGTTATCAAAGCGTTTACTGAAATTGTCCTCATACACATTGAACGTTGCAGTCATCCAAACATCCACTGACGCAACTGCCACATAATTATATGATTACAGCTCTTTCATAGTTGAAAAACGCATCCTTTCTCTGAAAATTACGTTTGTTATTATTTCTCTAATGGTTTCAATACAAATTCACTTCCTAGGCCTACATTTGAAAATAATGAAAATGTCTAAATTACTACATCAAATCCATTGGGTCTGGAAAAATTTTCTGGTAATAAATAATCACTGGAATAGAATCGAATCAAACTATTATTTCCAAAAACATATAGCCTAGTAAGGAAGAAGAAGAATCCATGAAAGTCATTAAGAAATCTTCAAAAAAGTGTTTCAAATACTCGTGGATCTTTAATTAATGTTCCATTCCCTTTTTGAATAATGAAGCCCATAAATCATTGTATGAAGTTGTGATTCTATTCATATCTCAATGATTGAATTAATTTATGAATTTATTCAATTCATTATCCATACTACTGATTAACCATCAGTCAACTTGAAAATCAAGTGATCGAATGGGTTGCCTTTTTTCAAGAAAGTGGAATTATTCATGAGTCAACAATGATATAACTTTTGATCTAGAATATGCCAAAAACGCTCAAGTAAGTTACATCACATCATAAAGCTCACATAATAAATTATGCTCAAGTTACATTACAGCCCAAATTCGACTTAAGCAGAGATGTCATAATATTCATTTAAAATACTAGCTCACGCTCAATGAATTCAACTAAATCTAGTGCTCTTGACTCCCAGATTCTCGTTTCAATATGAACGTATCAATCAACTAACTTCAATATGAATAATAATATTCACATCAATATTAATTTTTCTAATCCTTTATCAGAAAATATTGTATTTTGTTCCGAAAAAGGAATTTAAATTTATTTGATTATATACTATTGAACTGTGTCACTAGGTCCCTTCCAACACCAATAACTGAAACAAAATAACCGACTTAGCATGCGAGAATTTTATAACAACCTCAAACTTCCTTGTAGCTATCAAATCGCATTAACTTTGAACATCTGAATATTATCTAAAGATGAAGATAAGTGGATGAATACAGTTATTCCGAAACAGATGCTACTAGCAAACTAGCATGTCCCATTTGAAGAGGCTGTGCATAATGCATGCATGCAGCTTCAAGCTCTTCTCGATTTCCTCAAAATCCGCTAAGATTGATGCAGTTTACTAAATAGCAGCTTGAAACACTCTCTCAGGCACGATCAACGGGTCAATCTGTTTTCATCGAGCCTATTTGTTCTAGTCACGTTACGAACTCTGAATATACAGAATTCTGATAATCGTTTTTTAAGTTACCTGAAGCAATTAAAATACCTGTATGAGACACCTAACTGACTTCTTTTCCTTTCACACTACTTGATCGCTGAATTGCATAACTTATAAAGATTCATATTGATCGTCACGCACTCACCTGAATTTAGTGTTATTTATTTTCGAATTTAAAAAACATCCAATCAACTTATTTTTTGCATAGCGATCAGAGACACGTCACACAAGACTGAATTATTGATAACGTATATTTTTTTCAGGATTTTGAAATAAAAATGAGCAAAAGGTGATGTTATGTAATTTACTTGAACTTTGAGACCTTGTCTTTGCACAGCAGCTCTTGAAGAATTGATTCACTAATCTCTACGAAGATAATTTCCATCAAAACATTGAAAATGGGGTATCAAATTTCTTCAGCGTAGAATTCTTGGTATTCATCCAATAGTGCTTGAGGCAAATTGAGGTTGTTGTCCCACTAGCTCAGATAAGATATCACAAAGTAATATACAAATCTCGAGTATTTTTAATGCGTAATCCTTAATATCGGGGCACCGAGCTTTGCTCGTAAATTATTTATTGACTTTTGATAAACCGAACACAATTCTTTAAAATGATTGGGGGAGTACTAACAGGCACAGCCCAAAACTGTTTCTTTCCAGAATTCTGATTCATACACTATAAATAGTCCAGAAAGTAGGTTATGTTCCATACACTTAAATTCAGGTTCAATTTTCTGTTCAAACATTTGAAAACAAAAAATTATAATTTAGATTATATACGAACCAAATTGAATAAAGAAAAAATAACACTCACTAATCACTTGTAATTATCAAATAATGAAAATTATGAAACTTTGAAAATTATGATATACTCTAGTTTAGGAGGATTATCATGTTATGTCAACGAATCAGATTATGTTGATCAAATCGATTAAATTGTCTAGCTAGATAAAATTTCTCGCTGATTGATTATGATTACACAGCTGGAAATAATTATGTCTCTCTCTCCCACACAACACACGCATCTTCTGTTATCGAGAGACGACGAAATTATCATCTGTTTTCCAAGGAAGAATTATCCTTTTAATGTCGTTCAGCGAGTTTTCCAAAGAATGAGACCTAGTGCAATCGAATATTTATATCATAAACCTTCTATGTTCCAAATTTCGTGAAAATCGTTAGAGCCGTTTTCGAGATCCGTAAAACATAAATAACCAGACATCAAATTAGCCAGATATAGAAATAACCAGATATAAAATAACCAGATATATAAATACAGAAATAGCTCGCTTAATATAATAGGATAAGGAATAAGCTTTATCCATCTTTCTTCAGTGTTAACTTGCCAGATCAATTTGAGCTGTGAATGTGTTGTTTGCTATTTTACCTATTCAATAAAGAATTGTCAAGTTATTATTCATTATTGCTCAATAATAATTCTGGAATTTGAAACATCTTTAATTTATGAATTTTCTGCTATGTGCTAATTGAATGATTCGACCCTATCAAGAAACATCAACTTGAACAAAAGTTGAAATCGAGAGTGAAATCAAGAGTTATCCATTATTAATGTACATTATAATCATCATGCATAATTTGTTTTTTGAGAATTCCAAATGAGTCCTAGACTTCGTTTGGAAGTATGGTGGTGGATAAGTGTAATCGATACACCTGTATTCGTAAATGGCTTCCGAATTACCAAACGAAGATCAAATAAACATTAATGGTGCACAGCAACAAGTGGTCACCAGTCCAAAGCAGCACAGTGAATAATTATTGGTTGATAGCTCAATTTATTGATAGAGATGAGCTACCGGACCTACATAAATTACCCATTCATCTACACCTACTATTATCCCACCTAAATTACACTTACCCATCTGTCTCTGGTTGAGAGAAGCCACACCGTCTGGTGATACGTACTAATAAGGACATTTCAAAGTATTTTACACAAAAAATTGTAGATCTTAAAATTCACCTGAATAGTAGTGGAACGTTTCTCATTATTTTATCAGAAGAATATTTCAGCCTTTCTTTCCATCCCAACAAAAAACTTCTTTCATATCATGTCTTAATATCAACCAATAACCAATTCATGCAACGCACAACCAATCAATAAGTTGTACTGTATAGCTTTATATCGTATCATCTATTCAATCATTGGAATCCATTAATAAATTCGCTGTAGCAGATTGGAAACGCAACAACATAAACCTCATTCTTATATCTACAGAGCGGTGAAAGATTAAAACGGATATGAAGATAAAAAAGTTGTCGAAGATGTGAAGATGCGGTTGAAACTATGTCTAGCTATTCACGATTCTTGACCTTCCATACACAGAGGACAAAGAAAGTACTAGAGAGAAGAAGAATGAGGAAAAGCAGTGACACAACTTCTATTCATTTGCGACCTTCCTGATTCAACTTGTCTTGAAATTCATTTCCTGAGACGAGTGTTTATTCCCAATAATTATTCTTTTATCTTCAAACATCGTGGAAAGAGGCCACCAGTTATTGGTCATCTTCCTTTCCATGAATAGCTGATAAGAGTTTTTACAATTCAAACATGCAATGATGCATCCCATTTAATTGATCAATGTTGAATGGAGAAATTCATTTCGAATCTCTGCATCATGTTTGGAACGAATGAAGGTTATCAGAGCTTCAAGAATCAATCGAATCTGTGGAAATTGAAGAGTAGATCACCTCTTCATCTCGATAATATTTTCTATATTTATGTTTCCATTGTAAATGGATGTCTTTACAGAGTTTCATCGATTCTTCATGAACTGATGTGAATCTTGCGCTTTATCAAATTTCAACATCAAATAGAATGTTAAATTTTGATTTTGAACTCTCATTGAGAGTTATGATGATTTAAACGTTGCAACATGAGAGTCTTACGGCTGTACGCCGATCTTGATGTGCAAACCTTGATTTCTCTGTTACCATGAATGCCATGAATAAATGCATGATCAGGCATTTTGATTATTATCAGCCACATGATAGACTGCATTTATCACAATATTGTTGAAGATTTGATTTTTGTACATTCAAATCATTATCGCAGCAATGCAGCTCATTGCAGCTTATTGAACTATCATTCTCAATAATATAATTACTATCAATTACAGTTATATGAAAACTTCAAATGGAAAGACAATTTTCGAGTTTTTAATTGAACAAGAGGTAATTGATATGAAAGATTCTCTAGGAAATCCATATTCACCAGAATTGATATGGAAAGGTAGTTTCAGTTATAATTCTTTTGAAAGTCGTCACATACTTGGAATCAGGAAGTCAAAAAAAGCACAAGATTTTGAACTGGTGCATGAGTGACGATCATGTTTCTGTCAAGAAACATGATCGCAATTTTCTGGTATCGTTACAAGTTTCATCCATGAACTTCATGGTGAGTGGAGTCATCACTAGAATTTTGTTTGATGGCGCTGGTGAGAATCATTGTCTTTATTGCGGTGCAATCAGGCATATACTCTCATCAGGTGATACCGGAAGACGTTACTGTTCAAGTTTACAACCTATCAATTATTATCTTCGCACACACCAACTTGAATTCAATCAGTGGACGAGGAAGTGACGAAGGATGTCCGTTGTATATTTTCATGTGTATGATGTAATTGAATTACAACGATTATGATTCTTTAGCCACTGTTCATTCGCAATACTTTGGTAAGGAGTATAAGACCCGCATCGGAAACTCATAATTTTTGTTTTTGCATGCTTGTGACAACTTTAGAAAGTTTGAAAGCAACTGAAAAAATGTTGTTGACTCGTACAATTGAGTTTTTATATCAATTTTCTGTGTACATGCTTCCTATTTCCATAGTTTTTTGACGTACAGTTTTGTAACAAAGGTTGACATTACAACAAGACCTCCTTATCTCCACAATGATTGAGTTTAATTGAATTTGTCGGAATCTACAGCATGATGCAAATTCTAGCCATAAAATTCTCAATAACCTATCAAAATTTCCATTCTCAGGTCTCTCAAGATTATGTATTCATATCAGGGGTGTCTCTTGAATAAGTTCTTAAATTAGGGGTTCAACAAATAAGGCATCTTCGCGAACAAAAAAGGTCGTCATTTGCTATTTTTAACACATTTTTCACCTTTTTTGGACCCCACCCGTCAAAAATCTCGGTTTTTCACCACTGTTTTTGTTGTGTTTTATAATGTTACTCGCTTCGGAGGCTTCCGTCTGATCCGTCACGATCAAATTATCTTTTATTTCTATTCGGATTTCTTTTTATTCTGCCTTCTGCCGTAATTGTATTGCAGTTGTAGAATGTGTGTGAGTCTCCGGAATTATTTTCCATAATATTATAAATTATTATAGTACTTGAATTATTTCAACTGTGCAAATTATAAACTAATCCTTGAAGCATATCTGATAGCAACTGGAGTGCTTGAACTCTCCTTGGAATAAAAACATTAACCGGAAAATTACTTATAATATTGAAAAGTCCCGTACTTGATCAAAGAATCAATACTCTTCGAAATATTTGTTAGGTTCAAAACATAGTAGAACGGCGAAAGTAGCTACAAGCTTGGAAATAATGCATGAATTTGATCAGTCAAAACATAATGAAGGAGTATAGCCTACTTCGTCCCATTCAGGTAAATGTATTACTTTTGACACTGTCAAGCTTGAACATCATAAACTATGTTTTGACCCCTAGCAATCAACAATCTGCCATTTCTTATTCTCACAGTTTGGAGCTGGAACTCATAGACTTGATTCCTGAAATATAGCAATCTATTTTATTTGATCATTATGCATTGCTCATTTGGAATATTTTGGAATAAAATAACTGTGGTGCAAAAAAGGAGAGGGAGGATTGAAGGATTTTCCAACTATGGTTATCCATTCACTAGGAAAATCTTCAATCCTTGAGTGGGTAAAAAAGGTATCAGGAAAAGTCCAAAGAAGGAAGGTGAGGAAGGCTGGGATGGAAAAAATAAATAGGAATAGATGTTTCATTAATTCAATCTTCAGGCTTTGGGGGATAGTATGCACCAGTGTAGACTACTTTTCGGGCCATATTTTTAATAATAAACTTTATCTGACATGAAATGATGATTCACTGTGCTCTTGAGATTCATTATCATGCCATTCTCATTCATAAGTGATATTGTACTAATTTTCCACCATAAATACATGAGTAAAATTCTCAGAGACTGAAGAAATTAGAGGAAAAAATACTACTATAGGATCCGATAATGAGAAGTTGGAGAAGCCTTTGAATGACGAGCTGAAGTACCAGATATCATTTGTATCTGTTAAACAAGATTTATCCGAAAATATAAATAATCTGCATTCAACTGATGTGAGAGAAAAGTGCTGATGAAGACACTAGAAGAGTACAAGCATGATGAAATCAGGACAACGTCCCCAAAAGCCTCATCCAAGCTTTTCAAAAACTCCAGCTAGTCACCTGAACGTTTCATCCACAATAAAATGTGCCAAATTCAGAAATTCATCTTGTGAAGATAATATTCGAATGCTTTTCAATGCTGTTCAAAGAGTGAGGGAAGCAGGAACCACGAATTACACCAATTAATTGAAGTTGATTTGAATAGTAGCCTTAGCAATGAGAGAACAAGAGGTGTGAGAGTCGAGCAGCACTGTGTGATTGAACAGAGCAAGCAAGAAATAATGGAGGAGAATGTGATGGGATAGATAGTGAGAGAGTGATAGAGTAGACAAAGAGAGAGTGAAAGGTGTGGGCTTGTAACGGAGGGAGAAAAGGGAGGAAGCTTTGTTCTAAATTATTGAAAGTGCTTGAAGCTTACGTGGGATGTTCCCACACATCTTCCAATTTAATCAAATGAATATAGATAAAGAGGAAGGAGGAGAATAGAAAGAAGAAAAAGGAGAAAAAGGAGAAGAAGAAGAAGAAGAAGAAGAGGAAGAAGAAAAAGGAGAGAGAAAGAATAAAATGTTATCAAAGTGGGAATGGAAGAAGAAACTGAGAGGAGTCGATAATGCAAAATAGTCGGGAGGAGTAAGGAAATTGAGAACGAGAACTTCATAAGATATATGAATAATCAATCAAAGGGGAATCCGAGTGCTGAAAAAGAGGAAGAATCTGTGAGAGGAAGAATGTCAAAAAGGAAAGGAAGGCAAGAAGGGTGCAGAAGGAATGCCAAAGAGCAAAACAGTAATTGGGGGATGGAAATAGGAAGAGAAAAAACTCAAGATGAGAAAACATAAGGAGGAAAAATTTATCGAAATTCTCCGAGTTTAAAAACTAATTTTTCGAAATAATGAAGAGCAGATTAAAGTTGATGAGGAAAGAAAAGTAGTAATGAAGTAGGAGAAGAGATAGAGAGAATAAGAACTACAATAGACGAAAAGTAACAATTGAATAATTTGTTGAATGGAGAACGGACAACATTTTTAACGATAGGAAAATGGGAATGAGGAGTGGAAATAAGCTGTTGGTCAGTGAATAACAGAATAAGAAAACATAGAAGGATGAGTGGATCAAATAGAAGAGGATGCAAACAAACCGGGAATAAGGAGAAGGATAATGGATAGAAATGAAATTGATCATCCAAAGATATAGGATAACATAGAAGAAAATGAGAAGAATGAATGGAAATGGAAAGAAAGATAAGGAGGGGAGAGAACCTGGAACACAGAGAAGGAAAAGAAGATCATAGAGTAGAGAATAGCTTGATGATAAAGACGGTGTCCGATCCTGATTAAACAGCAGTGGGTGAAAGTCCCATATTATTTTTCCAGCCGGACCGTTTAGTGTGTATAATATCAATGAAGAGTCTTGCGGTCCACTATTACCGAATAATGTTACACAATGAAAACATTACATTTCAAACATTGTAGAATATTGCAGATGCCAGGTCCGTCTCTCTCGAATGCAAAGTATTTTCGTTATACGTACTGTATGTATATAGTAAACATGCACCACTATGAAAACACTGTGACACAACAAATATATACACAGCTACACACACCAAATCGACATCCACATTTAATTCCCCTAGTAACGTAAAAATGCATCTCAGATCTATTTACTTGTACGTTGTCAGTCATGGAGTGCCGGTTTATATTGATTGAATGACAGACGGTATACTGGTATTATTGATGTTCTCAACTTACTCCAATAAATTATTTCCTTCCGGAGAATAGCCTTTGGCCTAGTAATTTCTCATTCAATTAATATTTATTTTGTTTGATTGGATAATGAACCGAAATTGTTGTAATAAGTAATGATCTTTTGATTGGAGAGGGGTTTATGTGGTTATTATGAAGAGAGAAAATCTGCAGGAATCTTGTATCATTATGAATAATACAAGATAACTTCGTATAGTGAGAGCTGGCAATTTAGTTGCGGACATAATAATAATATAACAAATAGCTAGCATGAGATTGATATTGAATGAGCTTCTATATAGTAAGATGGAGAGTAATTTAAATTTGTGGTATTTTAATCAATTCTGTACTTTCTGATCAAGAACTGATTCCAAATGAATCTACATCACGTAGAAGTATCAAAACAATAAGGTTTAATGGTAGTTTGAATTGACAAATCAAAATTAGTTACTATGTTCTGTCTCATTATTAAAAAAATCACTCAAAAAAATTCAATTAGCCTATTTGGTTCTTATTTTTGATCATTCTGATTCTATTTACAAGAAAATACATTCATGGATTTTACCTTTCAAACACGAATCATTGTGCGATAATTCACTTTCTATCAATTTGAGATCAGTAATATTGTTCTCAATTTGTTTAATGATTTTGATTGAATGAATGAATGAAAGAATGGAGAATCACTAGGGAACAATACCAAATAATACTTACTGATATGTAATTCATTAGTTGGAAAAAGAGACGATATTGGTCAATTTATTATGAAAATACTGAATTTGCTGTTTGTGATCTATAAGATAGTCTGATGAATCTAACGTTCATGAAGGTGACCGAGATACCGGAAAGTTGTTAGAAAGTTGTAATATCTATTATTTGACATTGAAATATTAGAAAATATGATACTGTAGTAAAAGATGACTGATGACAAGCTGCATTAGATACGAAAGTGACCAATAATAATATTTTTTGCAAAGATGCAATCCACCGGAGATTTATCAGACAGCTTTGTCCATAAATACCTCAGCGCCCAAAGTTGAACTGCTTTATTACTCAAGTTTCTGGACTAATGAAGCAGTTATAACCGATTACATATTTCGGCACTAATGGCGAGGCAGTGACCGGAAACATATTGGCCCAAGTTGCACCCAGCAAACAACGAAGCAGCATTCATGTGACCAAACTTTCGCTTGCAGCCGAACAATTATCGCGAAGACGTTCGCTAATGGCGGTGAATGCATCGAGTGTGTTGGGTGAAACTGTAACACAGACAATGACCGTATTTATTTCAATTATAACAGACAATTACGTACAGATTATGAACTCTAACCCGTACTTAGAGCGGACACCGGTTTTTGTTCTGTTTCCGTATTCCAGTAATGCCTCCTTGTTCGCTTTTGAATACAACTCGAGCTTCCTGCTCCCGATTTCGCATTATTACATGATCACCTGTGAATTTCAATCTGCGTTTCCCATGCATATTAGACAATCTTTTATGATATCAATGGGAGTAATCTTTTAATTATTAATTGCAGCACTGAGTTGAATGGCCAACAAGGGAAGAAAACAAAAGTACATTTAGTTAATTGGAAAGAAAGATATCCCATCTTGAAATTATTTTTGCTGGAGATATATCTTTCTGTAACAGTTTTTCCACATGAATCTCTATGTTCTAGAAGTAGCCTAGTTGAGAACGAGAATTTTGAACAAGTGAGCTCTCCGTGTTCAAATACTAGAAGAAACTCAGATGATGTTCTATGATCCTTTTTTCAATCAGTTTTAGAAGTAATTGACCTTATAGATCCTGGTATATCAATAAATTAATTGATAATATTAAAATTATTCCGATCAATCTTTTGAGCTAATCCATTTTGAGATTTCCTATGAGTTTCCCATTGGGAATATTTTATCGTAGATTATAGTGGAATGTGGCACAGTTGAGCAGATTCTGAAATAAGTAGTATACAGCCTATAACCACAAAAGTCAGTATTTATCAAAAGCCGGATTATCCATTGGGTCGCGGATTCCAGTTGCATAACGTTGCAGAGACAAGCATTTCTCATAGCAACTAGCGGTCCTTGCTAAACTAAATTAAATATTCAGATGTTGTTCACGACAGAAAATAATTCTGTGTTGTGAAGGATCATGTGTATAAGTATGGGGACGCCACACACCTTCTCTGAATGCTAATTTAGTATCTCATGACCGAGGAGCCCCAGGTGACCATTTCTCTTAGTGAAGCATAAAAAACTGTTGAGAATTGGTAGAGTGGTAAAGTAACGCGCTGGCTGGAGATCAATCGCCCAAATTGGGAGGTTGTATGCAATGATGTATGTTACGTGAGCTATGCTGCTTAACAAACGACCAAACTAATGTGTTATGGGATGAAATCAGAATATTGCATCAGTGTTGACCCGTTTATGGCATTTGATACCATGTATTTTTCGGCGTTCTCGGAAGTGGCTCAAACAATATTTTTGCATTCAAGCTTAGATTGTGTTAAATGAATTTTGAAAATCAAGTTTCAAGATGGTAAAATAATGAAACGATGTTTAGGTTTGAAAAATCATTAATGTTTTGAAGCTAATGTGAAAATGAGATAATGTTTACTTCATTTTTCTTATAAAAAATAGTCATTCCAAATCGAAAAAGCCCCGGTTTCAATCCATACGGATTCGATGTTGATTGATGGGAGAAATGCAGGATTCAGTTATCTCATAGGCTTGTATTTTTACTATCTTACTATGCACTACACTCTAGAACCATTAACAACGATCAATGGTCTGAAAAGTAACATCTTGAAATAAGTATACAAATGGCAGTCCATTTGCAAGACACAATAAATTGTTCCGGTGAGGAATCCGGAAGACATCAGAAACGTAGCAGATTCATCTTTTGAATGTGCAAACTCATTCTGACAGTGCAATGAGATGCAATCCAGTTGGAAGTTGCATACGAAAAGAGTTGGCGAGCTCGTTATGCTTCCCCATAATATGTCACCGCGTTACATAAACAGAGCCCAGTTTGGGAATGGAATGTACAATCTACAAATGTAGAAACATGAAAAGTAAATGGATCAAGCCAGGTGAATCACAATATAAAAATAATTGTTTTTGATAATAAATTCGTTAAATTGATCATTCTTCCACGTACTCTATTCATAGTCTAATATCGGGGCACCGAGCTTCGCTCGTTATTTTTATTTATTGATAAACAGAACACAATTCTCTAAAATGATCATGTTTATAAAATTTCACAGCTGGCTATACGTCATCTTATGAATTTCAGGGATGCGATATTTTGATTTTTCACATACTCACTTTCTTACTATCCACAGCTGTTTCAGCCAAGGATGGATTATCCTTTTAATGTCGTTCAGCGAGTTTTCTCAAGGATGAGACCTAGTGCAATCGAATCTTTTTATCATAAACCTACTATTCCAAATTTCGAGAAAAAAGTTAGAGCCGTTTTCGAGACCCGTTCAACAGAAATAACCAGATATATAGATACAGAAATTGCTCGCTTAATATAATAGGATTTAGATATTCAGAATTTTACTGTCATTGAGATTCTGTAAAAGAAGCAATAAATGATCGGCTGATGAAGCTGTTGCTCATCCATGTGAACCCACTATAATATATAATGTAGGGTGTCAGGGAGCAATTTGTACAAGGTAAACATTTTGATTGATTATAGAGTCAGAAGCAAGGAAATAAATAGAAAGCCATTAGTGAATTGTATAATAATTATTAATTTCACAGTCTGGGGTGTTTTATTTGTTTGCAATAATCTATTGTAAATTCATCAGTCAGTTTAGAATATTGCTACGCAAACCATTGTTTACTTGGAACATTTTGATTAGGATGTCTGTTCAGATAATGATTCCAACGGCTTTCCTCATCAGTCAGCTGATTACAATGCCAGCTATTTTTACCATTAATCCTACTTGTGCTATTTTGTGTTTCTGAGATCTGCAAATCCTATCCTTTCGCTTTCCTGTATAGGGCTACTTGTAATATAAATATAAAGAAAATAATTAAAAATCTCAGTACCCTTTTTTAAAAATATGACATGTATCGGTCAATTATGCCATTTTCAAGTGATATGAATTAAATAAATAAATACTAATGGAAGACTCTTATTTTGATCATATGTTAGTGTATTCATATGTTTTTATGAACTAGGACTGTAAATTTTGGGTTTAAATTCGCATGATTCTATCAAAAATGGGGTTATTGGTGGGGTTATAGTGATTGCGACAAATTCTATATCGGGCAAACGGGTAGAAATTTCCATAACTGGTTTCGAGAACATATCCAAGCACTAAAATCTAAAAATTATACACAAAAGTCGGCATTTGCTGAACACTTGATAGATTCAGGCCATAATTTTACAGATATAAATTCCAATATGAAAATACTTAATTATGGTAATAAAAGTCAAAACTGAATGTCAAAGAAGAATTTCATATTTATAAAGCAGCAAAATTAAACAGAGATAAAATAATAAACTTGATCCAATTAGACACCAATAACCCCATTTTTGATAGAATCATGCGAATTTAAACCCAAAATTTACAGTCCTAGTTCATAAAAACATATGAATACACTAACATATGATCAAAATAAGAGTCTTCCATTAGTATTTATTTATTTAATTCATATCACTTGAAAATGGCATAATTGACCGAAACATGTCATATTTTTAAAAAAGGGTACTGAGATTTTTAATTATTTTCTTTATATTCCTATCCTTTCGATTTGCTTTGTTTTTCACCTTAAGTGATCTTATCTCATTTTGTTGAGGTAGATGTGTTTTTTCTCATGGCTGCCAGTTCTTGAATCCAATTCCCCGAGCACTTGGACAAACGTAATCTTCATATTGGTGATTCAGTCACCCTAGGATTTTAAAAGCTTCTAGAAAGTTCCATGAATCAAACTTCATGATTCTGGTGGAAATTATCTTGGCAAACAAGTTTAGATTCTCAAGCAATACAGACCGCCACCTTAATGGTCTGACTCAAATTGTAAGCTTTAATTAATGTATTTATCGTTAGATTCATTGATCCTGTAATGTAATTTATGTCTCGTTTGTCTTTGAGTATCTAGTATTAGAGTTAACATTGGAATTACGCAGCTTTAAATTTGAAAAGCAAAACAAAAAGTGCGTGAACCTTAGGCAAAGCCTAATTCAATATTTTAAAGACTTTCTAAAACATTGAGTTATAGTAAATTTCCATTCAATTTTTTCTTTAATTTACTGGCTTATAATTGCCAACTCTATTCTGTATTATTTAAAATATCTCATGTTTGTAAAACATTATGATGACTATATTTGAGATATAGTGAATTTCCATTCAATAATTTCTTCAATTTATTGGCTTATAATAATTTCCAACTACATTCTGTATTTTTCCAATTTCATGTTTGTATTATTGACTTCAATTTCAGTAACGCCAATAAATTTCAGTATTCTTTGTAACTGGTGTCGCAATAATCCAATTCCATTCAGTTGTCCCCAAAGGTTTAATTCAATAGCCATCTACAATCATTTATTATCATTTCTGATAGTATACTTGGTAGATAAATTGAATTTCTTGGTGTTATGGAGAAGGGATGTTGATTTCATTAGCTGGTGTTCAAACCACACCCAGTGGCTTATTGAATTATTTTACGATCTCATTTCATTGATTTCATTGAATTATTTCATTGTTTCATTGAATATTTATTCGATTAATATAACTGTTGGCGGCTCCGCAATGATTCGTCAAACTTCATCCAGGTTGGGTACTCTGAATGCAATTTATATTAATTTATTAGCTCTGCATATTACAAGGTATGACTCCTTATTGAGTATAATTGATTTCTTTGTGAGCTTTTACATGAATGAAATAAAATTCAGTCGCGGAGGCGTCGATGGCCTGCTTTAAACATATTTTTTATTTATAGTAGCCTAGTTATTATTCTTCTTTGGAGATCTATCTTCAAGATAATTCTCGACCAAGTGATAGCGGAGTTTGTGAATAAAAAAATATTATCAGAATCTATGCCTGTTACTGGTGTGAGAGTTATCATTGAGTGGTGTTGCGTTCGTGGAGACTACTTGATACTCTTGGAGCGTCTACCGACAGCTACCGGCGAGCATCGAATATCCAATATTTAAATAAATATTTCAGGTACTAAAGTGGTGACCTCAGAATCCAGCACCACAAGGGGAAGATGATCAGATTAATGAATTGATTTTTAATTTCTGATATCTATGAATCCAGATCATACAAAACATCCTTAATTTTTATACATCCAATCATCATTTAGAAGATGGTCAGTTATACCGGGTGCGGCAGCAGAACTTCCTTTTTAAAGTGAACGCCATCCAGTCAGCTCATGTCGTGGAAGAGCGAAATTTGTCTCATTAGAGAGGTCAGAATATAAAGTTTTCTTCCCGACACCATCAGCCGCCATCATGCATTGGAACAATGAGAAGCGCTTATTTGCTGTTGAGTCTTATTTTTCGAGCGGATGTACTGTGATCACAACCCAGTGCGCATTTCGAAATTGTTTCAATTCAGCCCCTTTGGCTACTGTATTGGACTGAAAATCAATTGTTACGTGGATCACTACGTTCATACAAAATGCAAGTGCGATAAGACGTTGTTCTGAAGTCTCTTAGCCCATTGGGTCACCTGAGAACATTGAGGCAGTGAGTTTCAATGTTGCGATCACCACAGCGTTCTGCGCGCATACACGCGTCTGCTCTTGGACTTTCCGATCGTTCTGTGAGACGAATTTTTCATAATGATCTTCATTTCCATCCATACAAGATGAAAATTGTGTAGGAACTTTCTGAACGTGACTTCAATTGAGGGAACACTTTTCATCTCAAATGGGAGAGATTTTGAGTGGCCAGCCCGATTTCCCATTTAAAACCTTGTGATTTTTTCTTTGGGGGTTTTTGAAATCCCTTGCTTATGTGAACCGTCCAAGGACCCTACAAGATTTGAAGAACAATATCAGGGAAGAAATTGCTAACATAACGTCTACAATGCTGGCAGGAGTCATGACAAACGCCAGAAATCGGTTTGCTCAGTGTATGAAGAATAGGGGACGTCACCTTTTCCTGATTTGATATTCAAAATTGATTGAAACAGAACTTTATATATGTGTATAGATTACAAAAAATAAATACAAACTTTCTGATCCATACAAAGAGTTTTATTCACCTTTAAAAAAAGGAAGTTTCGCTGGTGCACTCTATATGATATCAAGTACTGATCTCTATAATCTCCATCCATATGAAATAGTATGATTTTTATAGTAGTGATAATAGTGTGATTGACTGCGTAAAGTGTGTTTGATGTGGCAAACTCATTGTCTCCAAGTTATCCGCAGCATAAAGCGACTCTCAATATTACGACTAGAGGAGCAGTTTTTGAAATTCAAATATTAGAGAAAACATAACCACTGTGCATTACACGACGATGACACAACTAAGAACACTGAGAAAAAACTTTAATCCATCGTTATCTTGTACATGTACTCAAAATGTGACACGCTATTAGTGTTACTCAAACTGCATTATAATCAATCTTGAAAGAGTGTGATCAATTATAATACGGATTACATCATCTCGACAATTCACTAAGCTGAGCGAAATGTAAAGCACTCAAAATTAGCCACAAATATTCTATTCATGATTGAAACTATAGAAATAGAATGAAATTCAACAAGAATTGATACATTAAGGTGCAAGATGCATTCAGCATCTTGTCATAATCCTTCATTATTATCTAAGTAGGAGTCCAACGCTCTAAGTAATTCTAGCTAAAAGAGGTTGGTGGAGGTAATATTATTTTCACCTGAGTGACTCCAGTTTAAAACTATACTCATAGTCCTGTCAAGGAAAGGCTATACAGGGAAAAGTTTGGAAGACAATTTTTGACCCCGCAGTTCTGTTTAGAGTAGTAAGGAGGTAAACCTATCAGATGTCCCCACCCCTACCCCTTGTGCTAAGGGAGGTTCAAAGGTACCATTTTTTAGTTTCTCGCATATAATACGAAAACTATGTATCTTCCGGACACAACTGTTATGTACAAAATTAAAGCTTACATAATTTCCTACAATATTCATTCCACAACTTCTACCATGTCTCCTCTAGTTTTCGAGATATCCGCTCTTGAAGATATGACTTTTTTGAAAAAACACGTTTACCTCCAATTTTTTTTAATTTTTGCTCTCATAACTTTTTAAAAATTGATGGGAAAAATACATGCTGATTATGAGCTCATAGAGCATTGAATTCTCTTCAATTTGGTGTATAATTTTACACTTTTACGCAATTCCCTACAACTGTTGCAGCAGCTTTAGTGTTGAGTGTAAAAACACCAGTTTTGCAACAACAGACCAATTGACAAAGGAATTAAGAAGGAATGTTTTGAACACAATTTTTGGTTTTGCAGCTTTGTTGAGACTAGTTAGGAGGAGAACATATCAAAAGTTCCTATTCGTAACTCATGTGCTAAGGGAATGAGGGTGAGACGTAGGTTTGTAGAGCATTAAATTCTCTTTGAAATGATTTCCTATTTCACTATTCCAAGTATCCGTTTCATTGTTATAGCAACTTTAATGTAGTGGGTGAAATTTTAAATGCTGCAACAATAGATCATTTGACAATGAAATTTGAAGGGGGTGTCTGTGACACAAATGAAACCAAGAGCATGAGTAATTCATATTTCTCTTATTCATTCCCTGATCAGTTACCTACGGATTAATAGTTTTAAATGAGACATTGATTGAGCGAATAATGCTTGGTTTAAGAGATGTGATTTGTGAGGCACCTGCAAACCTGTTCTATCGCTTTCGAAGTTCGGAAAGAGTAGTTTGCAATCATTTTGTTCATGACGGAGATGATTTGAACAATAAATCGTTGACCTACTCGCTGCACAATAAGATCCGAGTGTGCTCTTCACAGGTCAGCCCAGGCCCAGGATAGGACAAGCGCTTTGGAAACCGGTATGCAGATGAAATTGAAATTTCAACATCAGCTTCGGATTGTTGATAGTTTGCCACTTCATAGCGCGTACGTCGATCAAGGATGAGGGTAACGCGCAATGCCAGTGAAAGCTCACAATAATTAGGTACTCTTTGAAAAATACTGCTTAGAATCATGTAGACATCTCTGTTGTTCTCATTTTCAGGAGCGGAAGCGAGAGATCAATCGGTGCAACAATAACACTGGACACTTCACTAAGAAAGTGAATAAATTGCGAAAAAACTATTGTGGAAGTAATATGCACAGCACTCTTCGACTCTCGATGAAATCTTGATGAAATATCTTGTTCAAAGAAGCATGACATTATTCTCTCTAGGCTATTCGTAGGTCGACATTGGAATATGATATTCATGTTTTATAACGGTACATTTTGGCACAAATAAAATTCATTCATTGAAATGGATTATTAGGTCTCATTTAAAGAAACCAGAAACTTTTATCATCAATGGTATTATCAGTCGACAATAAAGATAAGATAATATTCGCAACAACTCGAAATGGAAATCATTTTTCAATCATTTAATAAAAATAATAATATGGTATTTGAGGTTAGGTTCTTTGTAAATAGTGCTTGTCGGCAACATCAACAGCGGTCAAGCTGTACATCTGCAATTCAGTTAGATACTTTCTAGCAAAATAATTGCAAATAAACAGTATTCAATAAAACGAGGACGAAAAGGGTTTTGTAGATTCTAGCATGCAAAATAAAGGACATAAACTTTGTCACGGGTTGCTCCAAGGAGGGGACACAAAAATTGGATAATGATAAACTTGGAGTCATTAAACAAAAAACCAAAATTATAATCATGAACCATGAGTACTGTTTCTCAGTGTTTAATGCCCCACGTTGTGTCAGCATGTGTCACATATTGCTCCGTGGAGGGGCATGAATGTGCACTAAAAGAATAACAATAACTGGAGTAATTGAATTAAAAAACCAAATAAACAGTTGAAAAATTTGATGTCATGAATATGTACTTCGTAGTTAAAGGTTAGGTTGACTTTCATTCATTTGTTGGAGCATGGACGTCACTGAGTTCAGAGGGTCCAGGCAGAGTGAACAGTGTATAGATAAGATTGGTTTGGAAAAAGTAATTTGCTAAATTGATAGGTTGGCGGTCTACAAAGGTAGCCGAAGTAGGGACTGTAAATTTCCAAATTATCGCTATAGGTGAGAATGTAGTGGATTGAAATTAAATCTAATTCGGTAATAAAATGCAGTTCAGTTTGAATCTGCCTACTATGATCAATGCTGTTGCTAGGATCAGACAGAGATATGAATTTCTGAGTGAGTTCACTCTCCAAATAATAACCACTATACTTAGGTTCTAGTACCTGTGTTACAGTTGGAAGAGATATCAGATCGCACAAGACAACAGACAGAATGGCAAATCCATGCAAACCGGGTCTCTGATAAATACTATAGGTTATAAGATTGCAAAATGCCAAACCAAAATAGTAAATACTTCAAGTACCAAGTTTAATTTTGATGTTGTCTATGCGACCTTTTACCTCTCCTTGTGGCGTTAACTGGTTGTGAATGCTGGATCCAATACACCACGATGCGGTAGGTTGATGGCAGTCAATTTTATTTGATTTGGGAGGATATCTCGAATAAAATGTTTTATTTTTTTATATGAATATCGACTACCATCTACCACCAGAAGAAATAATGTTCTAATAATAAGTAGGATACTCAATAATATCTGACTACTGCAAAACAGGTCATGTCTTGCACAATCAATATGTGTCAGTCGAGAAAGAATGAACTTGGAGGTGTAATGAAATAAATTCAGAGCGGTGAAAAGATAATATAAATATATTCTGGAAAAGATTCTCAGACAGCAAAAGATTGAATAGATAGATGAACAGGTTTTACAAAGTATAATTTCCAACTGATAAGGAGTGAATATTGAACGATAGTTTTGAACACAATTTTTGACTTTGCAGCGTTGTTGATACTAGTTAGGAGGAGAACATATCAGAAGTCCCCATCCCTACCCCATTTTTTGAAGTGATGAGGGTGATTTAAATGTTGCATTCTTTAGCTTTTTGCTTCCACGCTCATATCTTTGCAACAATGCGTTCAACCAAGATAACTGCTCTAAATTAAGTTTGATAGATTCTCTACAATTCCTGTTGAGTGGAGTTTTGTGATATTTCCAACAGTTTTCGAGAAATCCGGTCTTGAAAGTATGTAATTGTTGGAATAACAGGTTTTCATCAAATTTTTGAATTTTTTTTATTCAAAGTATGGAAGGTATAGAAAAAGTCGTGGAATGAATATTGTAGGAAATTATGTAAGCTTCAATGTTTTATTGTATAGTCATGTCCGTAAGATGTATAGTTTTCGAGTTATATGCAAGAAACCAAAAAATTGTACTTTTGAACCACCACCACCACCCCCTCAGCAAAGTGGGTAGAGATGGGGACTTTCGATATGTTCACCACCTTACTACCCTAAAGAGATCCGCGGGGTCAAAAATTGTCTTCCTAACTTTTCCTTCTATAAACTTTTTTGAGCATTCACTGCCTGGACTAGTACCCGCAATGCAAAAACGCATTCTTCGATGTGTTTATATTTTCATCAATAAATTGTAAATCTCTACGATATGTTTTATTCAATTTGTTCAGCCTCTTCCTCATTCAAGACATCAAGTCAAGTCACTGATAAACTGACTGACGCACTGTACAGTTGGCCGAAAACGCTGTGGAGTGTCGTGCAGAGTACAGTTCAGTACTGTTCTGAATGTTGCAAATCGATGGAAATAACACTCCCTTATTCCTTAATCAAAACTTTATTATTGATAGCTGAACAAATTCAGTTATCGCTTGGAGCTCGAAGTGAACGGACGGATTTTGTTTTCTCTCTATCTTATCTAACAGCAGTTGGCTATGAACTGCTAAAATATTCTTTCCTGTGCGGCCGTGTACTAAAATCGGGTTTTTCGCAATTATTACCAGTTATCAACGCTGTGTGGAATTTTTCTTTTATAAGTATATTGCTTCTAACGTTACCGTACTGAATCAGCTATTATGAGTTTGTGTGGTGTTTGTAATCAACAAGTTGTGCGACCATCTAAATCTAAGATTTCGTGCACAAACTGTCAAGGAATTTTTCATGGGGGCTGTGTCGGTCTAAAAGAAAATGATATTGAGGTGCTTAGTGGAAAAGCATGGAACTGCCAAACTTGTATCAATATAGTGCGTCGTCAGAGGGCCGTATCCGATTCCACTCCTGTAAAGTCTAACCCAAGTCATGGGTTGGTGGCCGAAGGGGCAGTGCAGGGACAGCCTGTAACACTCGACCAAATGAACAAATTGCTGGACAAACTTAGTGACAACTTGTATCAAAGACTGAGTACCGATATTGCTGCGTGTAAGGAGTTGCTGGAGACGAACACGCAGGAAATAAGCAAGCAACGGGAGCAGATTTCAAACCTACTTGAAGAAAACTCCAGGTTAAAAGCCAAATTAAGGGAAACTGAGCTGAACCAGGACGAGCTTGAACAGTACAGCCGTAAAAATACCGTTGAAATTTTTGGCGTGCCGGAGTTCGAAAACGAAGATATTGCTGAACGTATTATTGGAATTGCGGAGGCTCTCAACGTTAAGTTGGACGCCACATCGATTGACGCGTGTCATAGGCTGCCAAAGCGGAAAAATCAAGCGACTCCTGCCATAGTGGTGCGTTTGGTGCGGCGTGGAGATGCGGAAGCGTTGCTGAGAAACAGGCGGGCCTGCAAGTCATTCACGACCAACGACATCAATGTTCAGGGAAACAATCCGATCTACCTGAACAAATCTCTAACGGCGAAAAGAAGGAAGATATTCGCAAACGCTAAATTGATGCTTGGAGATAATGATGCGCGTCGAGTGTGGATTGATCATGCCGGTAGAGTCAAGTTGCGGAGTGTAGACGGTAAGGTGGTTAAAATTCTAAGAGATGAGGAGGATTTGAGTTACATTGAGAGTAGTGGGACAGTAATTAACAAATAGAAAACTTTTTTAGTCCGTAATGTAATTTATGAATTGGAATAAATATATGTACTTACTATTTTGAGTTAAAAAGTATGATTTAAGTTGCTTGAATTTCTTCAATCCGTTTGAATTTTTTTTTCTTTTTTAAAGGGTTTTCTCTTGTACTTGAATTTATTAAGTTTAAATCTCTTGAATTTGGATTTCTTTAGTTTAAATTTCTTTTAATTTGTTTATTTCACTTGTGCTTAATTGGGGTGTCCAATGAATAATATAAGGCTTTCATAGTGAGATTGAGATGTGTCTATCAGTTTCGTTCTTCTTGACAGAGAATGATGATGAGATTGATGTTTTTAGATTGGATTCTTTAACGTGTTTCGGTGGTTTGTTTTTCTAACTCATTCAGAAGGTGGAATTATCGATATTTCAGAGAGGTGATGATAAAGTCAGGATAACATCTTTGTTGATAATATTATGATAGAGTAAAGAATTTCTCTGCCTTCCTTTCCCCCGTATTCTTAGTTTCTTGTCACTATCTATCACTATCTTTTTGTCTTCCAAATTCTACCATTGTTTAAAGTTCTTGCTATGATAACAACCACCGCACTGCGTTTTTACTATTTACTATACAAGTCGTTCATATATTTGAATAATTTCTTATTCATATTCTACTTTCGACATCTCAGTCTCACTTTCAATTCTGATTCATTTGTCTCAAAACAAATGCTTGATATAATTACATGAGAATGTATGCTTGCCTTTGAATATTATGCATAAAAGGCCTAACGTCTTACTAAAAGTTCTAACTAGCACTATCCCCATTTTAAACAATAATTTTGGCTTTATAATGAAATTCTGAGCTTGAAAATAAACGATAATGTGAATTTATTACACATATTCACATAAAAAAAAATCAATTTATTACATCTCTTTTTGCATAACAATCACTAAATTAATTTTCTATTGAATTACACGGCTGTACACAGGCTAACTTCATAAGGAAGGTAAATTATTTTTTACCCTTCTTCTTCTTTTACTTTTCTTTATTTTTTACATTTTTAATTTATTTTTTCTTTCTTGTACATTCTCCCGATTTGCGAAATTGAATTATTTTTCATCATGGTTTTGTTGGATGATTTTAGCGGTAATATTGAAGATGGATGCTATAATACTATAGAAATAGAAGATATACTCGATTTTCAACCATTTAACATTTTTAATGAAGACTGCCGATCCTCCTTAAATATCTTACATTTGAACATACGCAGCATGAGGTGTAATTTCGATGAGTTTTCATATATGCTGCAGCATTGTAAAACTGATTATCACTTGATAATTTTGTCGGAGACATGGTTGTCTGATGATCATGAGTTTAACTTCAATCTAAATGGCTATCAAGTAATTGATTCACCGGCTATATTTAGTAAGTCTGATGGATTATGTATATTTATAAAGGAGAATTTGAGGACTGAGACTCTGGAAATTGACATTGCTTCAGCAAATTCAATTATTCTAGATGTTCATGATCCACAGTTGCAGCGAGATTTCACAATTATTGCAGTTTACAGATCCCCATCATTACGGGTTGATGAGTTTATTGAAGACCTAGGTCAGTGCTTAGAAAAATTGAAAGATAGAGATAACATTATTTTGGTCGGCGACATAAATATTAATAAAAATCTAAATACAAATCTTGTAAATGAATACTGTAGCTTACTGCATTTAAACGGTTTCCAATCTTATATCAATAAATCAACTAGAATTCAAGGTAATTCAGTATCCTGTCTTGATCATATTTTCTATAAGAGTAGGAAACCTAAATCTGAAGAGATTCTAGGCGTTATTTTTAAAACAAGCATCACGGACCACTTCGGAATAGGCCTTGTTGTGGGGTTCTTGGACCTCACACTCGAACCTAAAGAGCAAGTGAAATTCATTGAAAAAATAAATTATCCACAGCTAATTGATGTTCTAAAAAAAGAATCTTGGGATTGTATAATGAAGGGGTGTGACTTGGAAAATCTAACAGAAATTTTTATTAATAGACTAAATGAACATATAAATACTGCTAAAACTAAAGTTAATCTGCGGCATAAACTACAACCATTAAAGAATTGGATGAGCGTGAATTTGATCAACTGCATAAGAAGACGAGACAAAATGTATAAAAATATGGCAAAACAACCCCTAAACCTTGAACTAAGGAACAAATACACTAGATATAGAAACATACTGAGGAATCTAATAAAGAAAGCTAAACAGGATTATTTCAAAAATAAAATAGCACAAAATAAAACAAACTGTAAAAAATTATGGAGTTGTATTAATGAATTACTTGACAAAAAAACTAGGAACACTAATATTAAAATTGAGCCCACCATACTCAACAAGCATTTTTCTGAAGTGGGTAAGACCTATGCTGAGAGATTGCAATTGAATTCTATCCCAAGAAATATCAACCAAGCAAATTTTCCTGAAACCCATATAAATTCTCCTAACTCCTTTTTCTTTTATCCAACGAATGAACATGAAATAATAAACACAGTAAGGACTCTAAAAGATAATTCTTCACCGGGTATTGACAAAATCAGCAATAAATGTTTAAGAAATATATCCAATTATATAGCAAAACCTTTAGCTTTTATTATAAACGAATGTTTCAAACATGGACACTTTCCTCAGGAGTTTAAAGTTGCAAGGGTTGTTCCACTATATAAGGCGGGAAATGTAAATGATCCATCAAACTACAGACCAATAAGCTTACTTTGCAGTTTATCAAAGGTTATGGAGAAGGTAATAAAAATAAGACTTATAAACTATCTAGATAACCATAACATTATAAATAAAAATCAATATGGGTTTCAGGCTGGGAAGAGTACACAAGATGCCATATCACATCTCTTAAACATTGTTACTGAGAATTTTACAAGTAGTAGGAAGACTCTTACAGTTTTTTTGGATCTGGCGAAAGCCTTCGATACAATACCTCACAAAAAACTGTTAACAAAGTTGGAAAACCTAGGAATTAGGGGTATAGCTCTAAAATTGTTTGAAAATTATTTAAAGGATAGAACACAAATAATAACTATTGGTGACAAGACAGATCAAACAAATTTATCAGGATATGGTGTACCACAGGGTACGGTGCTTTCTCCGATACTATTCCTCATTTATATAAATGACCTACTAAATTTGAGTACTGATAAAAGAACGCTTATCTCGTTTGCCGATGATACCACGGTAACATTTACAGGTACATCATGGGAGGATGTATATGCTCTTGCAGCTGAGGGATTGAGCATCGTTGAGTCTTGGTTGAATGAAAATACACTCACACTCAATCACAAAAAAAGTACATATATAACTTTTTCACCAAATGCTAGGACTCAGCCTATAAATCTGACCTTGAAGTTGCATTCTCCTTCCTGCAGTCTGCCTGCATCAACCCCTTGCCGGTGTGCAGTACTGGATAAAACAGACTCTGCCAAGTACCTTGGGATTATTATTGATTCACATCTTAGATGGAACTGTCAAATTGATGATAAATGTAAAAAGCTAAAATATTTAATATATAGATTTCACAGAATTAGTTTGATTAATGATAAAAGTATTTCAAAGTTGCTTTATACTGCTTACGTTCAATCCATCTTGCAGTATGGTTTACTGGCGTGGGGTGGTGCGGCGGGTTGTCACATAGGTAGGTTGTTTGTGGTGCAAAAGCATATTATGAGAGCAGCGTTGGGTAAGCCCAGACTCTACCCAAGCTCAGAGTTATTTAGAGAATTTGATGTTCTGACTCTAAGACAGCTATATATTAAAAGTCTAATTCAGTATGCAGATAAAAATAAAATTCAACATGATATCCGTGAAACCCCGTACAACCTAAGAAATTTGACAGTGGTCCAAAACAGAGTTGACCTAAATGTTTGTCGATATCAATTCAGTTACAGAGTTAATAGATTAATAAATGTTGTGCCTAGTAGAATTATTAAAATAAGCTGTAAGAAACATAACTCTAAGGAAGTGGATAATTGGATAAAAACAAATGATCTTATTGTATGGTGATCTGAGTTTGTCAGGTACCTATTTCTTGTCTACCGATTTTTTAAGAGTTGTGGAGGATTTCCGTTGTGTTTCTGTATTGAACTTACTTAATTTTCAAAACTCAATATTTCATTTTGTAGTTTGTGTATTTCTGTCTGTCTGAAGTGTTCTCATAACTATGTCTTATTCTATTTGTAGGAATACTTAATAATGTAGAAAAATATAAGTAATATATATATATATATATATATATATATATATATATATATATATATATATATATATATAATATAAGTGAATATATAAATGTTGAAATATATTTCACATAAGAAAAATAATCAAAATAGTTTATGCATTGTTTTTGCTTAGAATAGTTCGCCTTCTTGCTGCTTTGTTGTGATCAGAATTTATATAGACTCCTTCCTGCGCTCAGGTTTTTACCTTTGCAGGGAGATATTTCTTCATAGACTAATGTAATATTTCTGTTTCTGTGAATGTATTTTTTGAGGAAATAAATTTGATTTTGATTTTGATTTTTGATGTAACCCGTGCTCGGCAAGGGTCTATTTTAAAACTTGACAAATTGAAAACTTGACGTAATGAAAATTTGAAGAATTATAACCTATAACCATCCTCGGTTAATTAAGTATCTATATGCAAAATTTCAAGTTGATCAGTCCAGTAGTTCAGACGTGCGTCAAACATAATTTTCCTATCATGTACTGATATAAGCCAGCTCTTTACTTTATTATAGTATAGATTGGTGAGCCTGAGAAGATCCTATCCACGTGAGTACGTTTTTTTGGTTGCCAAAACATAGACTAAACCAGACACCTTTTGGGGGAAATTATTCAACTCTACCCACTTTTTCTTGAAATAAAAATGATCAAGGTTCTTACCAACAAAAATCGATGGCAATTGGAAAATATTTATAAAGGTGTCACTTTTTGTGAGTTATTATAATATGCTGTAGTATTTATTAAAATATATAGGATATTGAAATTACAGAATCTATTCCAGTGAACTTAATTAGTTGGTGAAATTAATATTATTAGTTTAAACATAACAAAGTGATTATAATTTTAAAAGAAAATAATTGTCATGATACTTGGTTCTTGGTCAAAAATATTTTTATATTGAAAATTATCCAATCATTAATTTTTCAGAAATGATTATATTTGCATTAAACATTATTTATCGATTCCTAATGTATTATTCATGACAATGAATTGTTCAAAATATAGATTATCAGAGGAGGCCTGTACTGTATTAATATTCGCGAAAGAATTCTCATGTTTTCCAATTGTGATGGATAGCCAAAATTGGACCGCTAGCTGCACGGCGAATTTTAATCGAGGGCTCTGATTGGCTGAAAAGTTCAGCGTTCGGCGAACGGCATGGAGAATGGTTAAGAGAGCGGCTAGAGGGACGTCGAACGGTTCGGAGAACTTCGCGGCTGTCGTTTAACTGCTGAGTTTAAAAACTATGAAACATAATATGGCTAATGTTCGCTGCAGGGCGGATTGTACGATTCGCTACGCTGTTCGAGCTTCGGTTCGGCATGTGTGGAAATACCTTTATATCCATTTGAGGTAGAGTTCAGTATCTGGTGTAGGTATTATCGATGTTGAAATTATTGATAGTGAATCAAATTACACATATGTTTTTCAGAACCAAAAATGTTATGTTTAATAATTAGTCCAATCAATATTATATAGACAAGCAATAATAGACCTGACAAAGGGTATGTGCTTTCAATATAATAATCTAGTTCTGATTTTTCAATATATTGTTTGGATACATAAGAGAAGTCCAGAACCAATTTTTGCATGCAAAATTTCCTTATGCTAGATACAGAATGGCCCAAACACCTCGTATTTTCGGCTTACTTTCTAGTTTTCAGCTTATTTCCGCCAAATCCAGTCGTCGGACAGTTAAATTTGCTCTCGCCTTTTTTCAGATTATAAAATTCTGAATAAAATGAAATCACTTGGAGCTCTTTATATATTGACAAACTTAGATTTCAGAGCTCCTCTACATAACTTTTTGAACATTGACCTGTTAATACGATTGTTATCAGAAATTATACTAAAAACGTTGCATCCTGATTCAGTCAACAACTCTAAGATTTGTAGAGAATCATAGCATTCATTCAAATCTGATCCATCATTCCATACCACATTCTTAGTGACAATACAAGTAAATCTTTGTAATAAAAGTGTTTGATAAAAGTCCTACTCTGGGGTGTTAGACACCCCAAACGAAGAACAAGAAGAGCTGGTGACCTTGTAGAATGCTATTACTGACTAGAAGTGGTGGATAGTAGTTTACAATACTACAAACCTAATTTAGACTGGGCATAAATTCCCATCTGTTTGATATTGTAAACTGCAGAACAGAAAAAAAATCCCTGGGGTGTGAAACACCCCAGTGTGTCTCTTTAGGGTTAATACTATGCATTTATTTTATGCAGCTCAGATATCGACTTGTTGCTGCTTGTCGATTTAAAAATCTCACTATATATCTTCTTTCCAAAAATCATAAAAATAATCAATTGATAAATCACAAATATATTAATATGTATAGACCTCAGAATATATCTCAGGGCTTAAGGTTCAGCCTCTGGTGGAAATAGATAAATTAATTTATCCAGTGAACAAGAGCTACATTTATATCTTTACAATACGCTGATAAAATCAATGATTGAGTGAGCATTTATACATTATAATATTAAATTTAAATATTTCTTCAATCTGTGAATCTTAAGACATATGCATTTGATATAATTCATTCAACTAGTAATATATGTTTCTTGTACCTTTTAAATCTTGGGCAAGTTTTATAATAATTCTCAATATTTATAACCTTTCGATGAGCTAGCTTTTTATATTTTTGTTTCACTCGAAGCACTGAGGGCGCCCTAAATTTATATATTTCGATAATTTATCACTCACGTGCTGAATTTCACAACATGTTGGTGGCGATCCGAATTTCCTATCGTACTGGATTTTCTGGTGGCCGAAGTCGTCTTCTCCAAGGGAATAAATAAATATTTAAATGACTTAAGCTTTAATATAGCATCACCAAGTCTTATACAAATTTTAATTAATGAATTCAACTTTAAATTTCTCAAACGTACAATTTAACAAAAAGGGACTTGTGCTCTATAAAATTTAGTGGGGTTCCATGGCAGCGTCTGGCAGGCAAGTGGGCTCTGTTCTATCCCTATTTTCTAAGATCATACTTCCTACTTACAAATTTGCATATATTTAAATATTTCACTACTATGACATTAAAAAGATCAAATAGTTCGTGCCAATCTGCTGAATTATTACCTATATCTTAGGTATAATATTTTATAATTACTCGGACCATATCAGATACATAAACCGAGTGGTGATAACTTATAAATTCTTATTATTTATAAAAATATCTATAGATAATTTTGAATCGGCTCGCTATTGCCGCCTATTAACTACTACAATTTGATTGTTCATGCAAAATTCATAAATGTATCTATGCGCCTAGCCCACTAAATATACATACTTCCTTAATATTTTTATTTTTTTTTTTTTGGTGTTTTGTATATGCTCATTACGAATAATAAATATTTTTGAATATTATAAGTTGTTTTTCCCTCTACAACAAGTTGCCATGTGCTTACCAAATCCTCTAGTTGGATACTATTTGTTTACAACAAATTTTTGCCAAGGTGTCTGGCTAGATTTCAAATTACACGGCTTGGTCGATTATTAGGTTGCTGACCAGTAGGTATTATAGCCTAACCTCAAAATTGCAATATTCTATATAATATAATAAATAGCAAATAAAATTCTTTTCTATTTGACTGTTCTAATTTTAGCCATGGTACCTATTATTATCTAATCTTTCACTTGTGCTATCGCACTTGGCGATAATAGAGCAGCTGTTTGCTCAAGACCTATAAAAATTCCTCCCATTAGCGATTTTGCTCGCTTATCAAAATTTAATATGTTACACCTTCAAATATTGAATTACCGATCAAAACATAAACATCACAAATACATATGGTTTTTTAGTTAATTAGTTTCTGAAAGACATAATCATGATTACTGACTTATCAGTTTCAGCTTTTATAGGTCAGATAGCTGTCGTTTATCTGCCTTAGATAAGATTATGGTTCTTTCCCAGTGATGGAATTTATTTTGCTCGTATAACGGCCTATAAATAATCTAATTTATAATTCAGGGGCTGTACAATCATTGGGTACATCACAACATTTAAAAGCATATCTAAGTATTTATTGTGTGTATATGAGCAAATAACAATCAAGAAAATGTAATAAAGATAAAAAGGGAATGGGATCTAGTTTTATTATGTGTATTAATACAATAGCACATTTTGTACAAAAACTGGTGATGTACCAATCAGAATCCAGTATTTGGTAGGCGCTAAAAATGAATATTTCAAAAAGTCACCACGTGGTCTTTTTAAAATTATAAATATATATATAAAATGCATGTGTCTTTGTTAATAGCATGTGATTAAATTTAAGTGTGAATATATTCATATATAACTTATTACCACGTCTTTGTATTGCGAACTATTTGACAGTATCAAATTGTGTCATTGGGGATTTATTGAAATCCACCAATAGGAGAAGCTATACAAATTTCATAAAAATTTAGAAATAGGAAGTATCGTCGAAAAAGAATAAGGGAGAAACAACTGCCCACTTGCTTGCCAGTGATCGACCGGGACGCCAAACAATATGAGAGCATTAGACTGAACGAACCCCTTATAATAATTAATTTTTTTTTCCAAAGTTTCAAATTTTAAATATTCCTACTTAATAGTCAATATAAATCGGTTAAGTCGCTCTACGACATGAGTTATTAATGTAATTATTCCCATTGAAGAAGACGACAGCAGCCCATCAAAAAAAGGCATAGTACACATGAGGCGAATCCATGCCACATCTTTAAATTTGTGAAAAATTGACGCACGTGAGTTACAATAATAATATTTTTAGAGGGCCCTCAGTACAACAAATTTATGGAAATTTCAAATTGTTCAACAGCTGTGCTTAGTGAGAGAATTTGTGTGTATTTTTGGGTTTAAAATTTTATAAAATAACTTGATTAATTCAAAGTGATAATTATTAAGTGTTATATTTTAATATAGTTTGATGTTTTAATTTCTCTAAATTCAAAATGTTTAGCTTATATATATTTTTGGACGAAAATTGAACTTGAACGTTTTACAGTTGGAACATGACCTATTTTTTGGACATTTTATCAATTTATCAAAATTTGGGAATGGAATAGATTTGGGCCAAGCCTGTTGTTCCTTCCTAATCATATTTATATGATTCATGATTCTGTCCACGAATAAATGAATAATAATATCATGGTTCCAGTCATATTCATCGTGGAGGCTACATAGAGCGTCAATATCTGCGGATGACACTACAGCTTTAATCACCAGTAGGAACAGTGAATGTTTGATAAGAGAGGTGTCTTGCTGAATGAGACTCGTGGTTTGTTCAGAATAGTATTAGTTTGAGCTACAAAAAAAAAACTAAAGTGATTCTCTTTAGTAGAGAGTATAAAAGTTTTGGAATAAACTTGAATACTCAGAGTAGAGTTGAAACTTATGATTCCACGACATTCTTGGGTCTGATGATGGAGAGTGATTCGAAATGGAAGCTACATACTTCTCATGTCACTAGTAAATTGAATAGAGCCTTGTTTGCATTAAGAGTAATGGCTAGAGTAGGGAGTGAAAAAACTGTTCTTTTGGTATATCACGCTTATTTTCTGTCAGTTATGAGAAATGGAGTATTTTTTGGGGAAAAAGTATAGAGAATAATGGAATATTCATACTGCAGAAGAAAGCCATTAAGATAATTTATAAGATTAATACAATGCGTTCTTGCAGACCTTATTTTAAAGAAAAGAGATTGCTGACGGCTCCTGCTATTTATTTATTAGATTAAGCAATCTTCGTTTTTGAAAATAGACGAATGTATAAGGAGAACCAGGTGAGTTATCCCCATAATACAAGATTTAGAGAAAGTATAAGGAATTCTAATTAAAATACCGTCGTTGATCATACTCGGTATTATCTCACACTGCTGACCCCTTTGTCAGATGGTAGCGGGTTGGATTGATGTGGGTATCATATTGTCTTGTGCAATATTTGGAATCCTTATATTTATCTACTTCTTCAGCATCTATAACAGTGGAGTCAATCAGATAGCAGAATTTGGTATAAGCTCCTTGAAGAGCTGGTAAGAACCAAATTATATTTTTATTTCAGCAGGCGCATAAATATCAAAAATATTCAAATCTCACTTGCTCTACCGACTACTGCCAGCTGGGCACTTGTGACCCCAAAAGGACGTTACAATTGTTTTTGAACAATTTGTTTTATTTGAAATTGAAATCAGGTATCCAAAATTTCAATTCATAAAAGCTACGAACGGGAGCTTGATGATAGATATTGTGTGTCTATCACTTTTGAAGTTCAATTAGAGTCTCCTCTTGTCTGAAGCAACACTCAATGTAGGATGAGGGAGAAGAAATACATTTTAGAAAAAAATTGTCAGTCCAATTCCGCTTTAGTTGCATTAATGATCAGTGTTTCGAAATATAAAGGACTACTGATTCAATCTGAAGCTTCGCCTATTTGCTGATATTCGGATATAGGATATCTGATGGAAGAATATATATATATGTCTTTATTATGATACCTGACTGATTGGCAATGCAAATGTATTTTGTCAATAGAATAGATGAATTATAATGTCTGTTGCTAGGATGCTAAGTGATAAATGAACTCTACCAATTTCAATAGCATCAAAAATAAAACAATAATAATTATCAATGAATATATTTCATGAGTGGAACTTGAAGGATTGCTGGGATGAACTTACTAATCATGGAACATATAATAGTTTCGAATTAGCCTACCAAACTCCATGCACCATGCGTTGAAATTGGATTGTCGTTTTGGCTAGAAATATCGGAGAACTTCAATCTCAACTCTACTATTCGTCTACTATTGAGCTAAGAATAATGTAGCACACAATGTACAAAGGAATATTCAACTATTCCACAGAATAATCGAATGTGATATCAATATTATTTGTCAGAAACTATCAATAAGCTGTTGATAAAGAATCATGAAGCATTAAAAACTTACCTAGAAATTCCCAGCTATTAGTCAAACATGAAAGAACATTTTATTAGAAAATAAATAAAATAAACTTGGCACTAAATGAATCCAAGGATGACTTGACTTTCTCATAAATTCAGTTGACATTCATAGATTATTCAACTGAGCTTATAAATTCTTCTGACATCAACTAGTTTGATAGGAAGCGCTACCCATAATACAAGATCGTCGGTGGGATGAAAATAGAATAATATAGCCTATCCCATGTTATAAGTGCTCGAATTTGTATAGTTCTCCAAGGTATTGGAAAATAAATAATGACACAACTCGAGCCTGTAAATGGCTTATTTGTTTCATTTACTGCAGTTAATATGGATGAGAAACACTATTTTACTGACATTACATCGTTTTTAATTGAATGGAAAATTCTATGTGGATTCACTTTCAGGGGTACTTTATGTTGTGATAGAAATTAATTATTTGTTTAGATAGCCGACGTCCAGTTGAGCAGCCACAGACGGACAGGTATTCCAAATTTACGAGGCACATCATAAAATTTATATGCTCAGTTTTGTTGACGACCTAATAACGGAAGGAGCGTTCACTTTTGTTTCAAACTAACAAGATGCGCTCGTTATGCAACCTAGTAACTTTCTTCTCCTCTTGTCTCGAAAAATGTCGAAATATTCATGATGCGAGCAAGAGCTGTTACTTTAATTATTAATGTGGTCTATAAACTCAGTTTCCAACATTAAATTACCGCTTTTGGGTTCTTGTTTGTTATGCAATGTGTGTCTCCTTCATAGTTTAAGTCACCGCGCCGCAGTCCTGGGAAACAGGCATTAATATTATTTTCGAAATCTATGAGAGTGAGAGTGTTATGGGAATTTGAGGCGGGTCATTAGTTCAGAGGTCATCTGACCGGTTACAGTTGAACTTAATCTTTTATTGAGTGTTTAAGATCCTATATTTTAGTGCTATCGGAGCTCCAAGTGTGGGCGTGATTTCGCATAGGCTAACATTCCGCGTCTTCAATGAAACTTGAAGGTAGAAAATAGGTCGAACGGACATTTTCAACATATGGAAGAGTTAATGACGGTTTTTTGCTGGAATGGTGTGTGAACTTACAAAATTCTGCGAGCAGAGTCTGTTCATGTGGACGGAGAGATAACGTGTGGTTGAAACAATCACAATGCCTTCAGTTCCCACTCTGGCCAAATTTACCCCACTCGTTTGGATTCTGGCAGCTTCATTTTAAAAATATGTTTTTCATTTAAAAATATCAATTTCAAATTAGAAAACCATGTAATGGTTGTAGGAATCTGAGAATCATAAAGACTTGTGGTCTTTAGAATGGTTACGTGAATACTTTTTAATGAAATGAGTGTTAATTAAAATTTGTAATGAAAAGTATGCTAATATCTTCAAGCTAAGAATACTATTATTGGGTGATTATTGAAAGTTGCATCCACATTCTTTCAAAATAAAATTGGAAGCCAAAACAAAAATTAGAGCATCGTTCTTGAAGGAATGTCACCGCAAGCTTGCGCATTCAGTTGAAGTTATCAAAGCTGGGAGTTGGAGCTAGCCTGATTAGAGAAAAATGGAGTGCTATACAAATTCAAGTACCATCAACATTCAGCTAAGACCAAATGGAGTATCATATTGTGAATAGAAAATTCAAGTTTCACCTATATAGAACTGAGTTTCGAATAAAACTAGTTCATCGATTCGGCATCTTAGATCTTTTTGAAATGGATTTTGTATATTAATGTTTGTTTATCTTGATACAAGTCTCAATAATGTCACCCAGATTACTCGAGTGTTATTCTTTCTACGGGAGAATGGAGAATTTCTGGAACACAAAACTCGAATTCCATGTAAATGTTGTTATTAGTGTTGATTTCCAAGTGTAGACTCAACTCTCACACGGCATTTTGAGGAGAACAGGAAAACGAACTTTTCGATCCATTACATCAACAGCTAGAGAAATTAAACTAAACATACTCCAGATTATTTACATAATCCTTAATAGAGAAGATTTCAACCTGGATAATAGGAAGAAAGATCACAACTTTGAAGATCATTGCAAAGCTTGACAGATGCTGTATAAGATGGAGGAAATCGGTAATCAAATTCGATCGTAGAAACTTGCTTTATTATAACTAATTTTGATTTCAAGTTGTTCTTATGAAAAAGTCACAGTTTTCATTTTAGATAGATTATAATACATGTTACTCAACCTGAAAATAGCGCAATCATTAAAAATGAAAAATTAACTATTCCATACTACTTTATGATTACTTTAAACAATGAACTGTGGATGTACTTGTGTGTGAGTAGGGAAATGATAATTGATTATACATTATTGATGACAACTTGAATACGCATATGTTACAAACAGACAATAGACAGAAAAACAGACATTCAGCAAAGCGTTGGTATTGTTGTTTAAATGTTCAAATTTTTAAATGTTTAAATGTTTAAATGTTTAAATGTTTAAATGTTTAAATGTTTAAATGTTTAAATGTTTAAATGTTTAAATGTTTAAATGTTTAAATGTTTAAATGTTTAAATGTTTAAATGTTTAAATGTTTAAATGTTTAAATGTTTAAATGTTTAAATGTTTAAATGTTTAAATGTTTAAATGTTTAAATGTTTAAATGTTTAAATGTTTAAATGTTTAAATGTTTAAATGTTTAAATGTTTAAATGTTTAAATGTTTAAATGTTTAAATGTTTAAATGTTTAAATGTTTAAATGTTTAAATGTTTAAATGTTTAAATGTTTAAATGTTTAAATGTTTAAATGTTTAAATGTTTAAATGTTAAATGTTTAAATGTTTAAATGTTTAATGTTTAAATGTTTAAATGTTTAAATGTTTAAATGTTTAAATGTTTAAATGTTTAAATGTTTAAATGTTTAAATGTTTAAATGTTTAAATGTTAAATGTTTAAATGTTTAAATGTTTAATGTTTAAATGTTAAATGTTTAAATGTTTAAATGTTTAAATGTTTAAATGTTTAAATGTTTAAATGTTTAAATGTTTAAATGTTTAAATGTTTAAATGTTTAAATGTTTAAATGTTTAAATGTTTAAATGTTTAAATGTTTAAATGTTTAAATGTTTAAATGTTTAAATGTTTAAATGTTTAAATGTTTAAATGTTTAAATGTTTAAATGTTAAATGTTTAAATGTTTAAATGTTTAAATGTTTAAATGTTAAATGTTTAAATGTTTAATGTTTAAATGTTTAAATGTTTAAATGTTTAATGACAACGATTTCGATCTAGAGTAAAAACAAGAACTCGCTAACACTCGTCCACAAAATCAAGGAGTTTCATTTGCTATTCATTCGGCTGTTAGAATTTAAAGTGAAGTGAAGTAAAGAAATAGTGTGCTATTGTAGGTCCTATAAGGACAAATTTTGTATAAGTGACACTCAAATGACACCTGTTATACTGTTGAGACGTGATGAGGGGGCCTGTCGGGGAATGTCTGATTGATGAACATTGCAATAGCAAATGGCCAATACAACAACGCGAATGCGCGCGGAGTACGGAAGATGCTTTCACATTAAAAAAATGTTGTTTCATCAATTTGGAAACAGTGATGATTGGCTGATTGATTGCGGCAGGTGTGCTTCTGCAATTGAAAAGTGAAATCATGCTTCGAATTGAAATCACACTCACATTCCCAAATGGATTCAATGCGAGTAAGTATACCTTTCCCAATACGTAATTACTACTCTTGTATTGCATTCACCCCTCTTCATTCATTGATTGAGTTATGAACTTATACGAGTAATAGCATATTAAGTAGGGAGGAGCATGGGTGTTCTTATCCAGAGTGAAATGAAATGATATGTCTGGAAGAAAGTTAGTTAACATCAAAGAGTTAATAATGAATAAAGTCAAGTTGTCGCCAGATGATAATTAGGTTGAAATTCAATATTATTAGGTGAATGGAAGATGATAGTTTTTTTTTATTCTGAATCAATACTCAATCCTTTATGCTTGTAAATGTACGAAGAGAGTAAATGGAAATATTCAATAATCATAGAAACTTGTTTCAAGATTTTTAACAATCCCAGCAGAGATTCAAACAATATTTTATTATAAAAAATATTTATATTGTAACATATTTGAAATTTGGGTAGATATAAAAATCCCTAGCTGAAGTACTAATAGGTCTGAGTAAAGTAACTGGCTAATATCGCCAAAGAGATAACATAAAGATTAGATAGCATCAGCTTGTCCTGGCTAAACGGTACAATAGCCTAAAAGGAATTGAAATAATTTTTGCTAATAAATATTATTATATAAAATTTTGAAGATTGAGGTTAGGTATAAACATTCAGTGATCGGCGACCTAACAATCGACCGAGCCATGCAAAGTAGAATCTGACCAAACCCCTTGGCAGAGATCTATTGCGGCAAAACGGTATGCAATTTGGAAGAACAAAAGGTCACGTGGCTAACTATTAGGATGCATGAAATAAATAGTAATATATAGAAAATTAACTAGCATGTAGAGGGCATACTTAAAAAACCTAATAAAAATAATTAAATGTATCCAGGAAATAGGAGGTTACCAAGCGCATGAATACTGAAACAATTTGCATGCACCAATCACATAATGGCAGTTAATAGGCGGCAATAGTATGCCAATTCAAAAATATTTATATATATTTCTATAAATGATCAGAATTTATGTAAAATTGTTATATAGTCTATGTTATGGATATGGCCTGAAGGCAAAGAAATTATTAAACATACAACATAAGTAATAATTTAATATTTTAGTACGGTCTATTTGAACCTTAAATGGCGGAGGACTAGGATATTCAAATTTTATGTAAATTTGGAAGTCGGAAGTAAGAATTGTAAAATTGAGAAAGGAGAACCATCACTCGCCTGCCAAATGCCACCATGAGAGGTCCCTAAATATTATAGAGCGTAATACCTTGCTATAACTTGTAAAAGCTAAAGTTAGTGTGAATTATTAAATTTCTTATGAGACTTTGTGATGCTCTTATAAAGCAGAAGTCATTTTCATTTAAATAATTTTGTAACCCCTTGGAAGAGACGATTCCGGCTACCATAGTCCAGGACCACCAGGAGTTGGATCGACATCAGCGGCTCATAAGAAGATTTCGACACGTGAGTGAGAAAATTGAATTAGTGATGGGCGCCCTTAGTGCTTCGAGTTTATCTAATAATCAAAGCTAGCTCGTCGAAAGGGTTTTGTTATAAATTAAGAATTTAATAAAAAATACTTGCGCAAGTAAATATAGTATTAAAGGTATTTTATTAGAGGAATAATGAGTCAGTACATTTCAGAAAATTCTAATAAATCAAAGAAGTATAAAATCTAGGCTATTAAAACATATTCATATGATCTTAATTTTTGCAATATAATTTGCGATAGTTTGTTGTAGCTCTGATTCACTAGATGAATTGCTCTACTTATTCCGTCAGGTGCCGAATCTTGCACCCTGAGATAAATATATATTCATTACAAAGAAATTTACTAGATACTAGAGAATTTTAATATATATATTTGGATTATTAGTTGCCAATTTATCAAGTTGATCTTAAGGAACCTATTTTTAATAGAATTGTCCAAGTCGACAAGTATTAGCAAGCTTATATCGCAGCTACATACAAAAGGATGCATATGATTAAAAGATAAAAGCACATGGTAACGTTTTGTGCTATAAATTTAGAGTATAATGTTTAGCCTGTGATATTTTACTGATTTCAATTATTGTTCTATTTTTATATTATATATTTTTTCACTCTTTATATTTTTTGCCTTGATCTATTTTTTGCAATATTTGTTAATATATGTATCAAATTGTTTATGGTGTGCCATTTATTTTAATTCCTCAACACTATAGGATAAGTACCATATATATATATATATATATATTTATTTTTCAATGAATTACAAGAATTATAGGGGAAGCTCATACCTGGGCCTATAAAAAATTTTTATGAGACTGTATCCTATTAAAAAACCACGACCTAATTTTTATAATTATATCAAATATTTCATGCTCTACCGACTGATGCCAAGCAGGAGGCTAATCGTTATTTAAATATAAAGAATAACGTGACAATATACAGTATATAAATTCAAATAATAAACTCTTCTATTTGATGTTGTACAAAAGGGAAAAGATGTGGAGGACATTACTGACTTTTTACTGACTCCATTCATGCTACCAATCGATAGGGGATGTTATCGACTAGGGCATGAAAGATGGAACCGTTAATAATACATTCACTTCTTTTTCTATATGCCGGCTCCGCGACGGAGATTGGCGATCATCAATGCAATTTGGATTCTATTGACAGCAGCTCGGAACAGAGATGTTTAGTCAATGTTGAACCACTCTCTCAGGTTCTTTAACCAGGATGTTTTCCTTCTTCCAGGCCGGCGTCTTCCTTCAATCTTGCCCTCCATTCACTACATACATTCACTACACAGTTTAATAATCATTGATTGTTAATTTGTTTCATTAATCCAACAGAGACTTGTAAATAAATAGAATGAGGTACTTTAATAGGGTGACCACACAAAAATACCAATTTCTTCTCAACTCACTTCCGACTTCACCAGTTACTCCACAGGTTAGGCCATTTACAGCCAATTCAACTTTAAATAGATGTTACAAATCATAGTACAAAATGGAAACATAGCTTCGGCTGCAATTATAAACGATAACAACATCTTTTCTTCAGTCTCTCATTCTCTCTTACTCTTCTGCTCTTAAAATTCCTTTGATGCTCCTTCTCAAACACACTTTTTTAGTCCCTCTTTTTCTTCCGATTCGCACGTAAATATTCTCCTGTGGAGGTAATCGCCCAGTCGCCACGATAATTGTTACCAGCTGCCATAACTCATCACGTAACTCAGTCTTTCAGACGAAAGTTCATTATTTCGACAAACGTCAAGGCTAATCAAAGAAATGGTGATAATTTGCTGCCGCCGGCGCGGATGTGAGCCATGTGTTTGTGTGATTTACAGATGTGATTGTTTTCCTGGTGCACCAGCCGCCACTGTGCATTGTCTGACCTGATTTTAGGCCTACCTGCACTCAACACTTCTCCTCTACATTATTTCGAGCATGATGCTCATCTTCCTCTATCCTCTTTGTCTTATCCTTCAACCGTCATTCTCCTTGATCCATTATGTTTCATTTTCTTCTCAACGTCCCTTGTATATACAATATATTCTCAGCTGTTTTTTCTTCTTATCATTCTGAATTCACTCTGTCGGTTGACAATGTGTATATCTAGCCTCTCCTTCGTTTCAAGGCAGTTCTGATTTAGAGAGGATTACGCGAGAAGGGATTGGGTTTACAAATGTGGAGTAATCTTGACATTAATTTATAGAGTTTTTTCAACTCAGCTTTAATCGATCAAATGATTAAAACTGGAATTAGATAACAGTACAACTTCATTCATCCGAATTGCTTTAAAATGAGAGTAGGTGGAATTTTCATGAGTTTCAGAAAGCATAAACACACTTTAAAGTTTTATACAGCGAAATATTTAACCGGGAATAATTAAAGTAAATAATACTACAATATTATATTGAATTGTTCGCCGCTTATCGTTCATCATAATAATTTATTGTTTATTGGTTTATCGCTAGATTTACTGTTTTCTTTTTTTACTTTAACTATCAGAATATTTCATTAACCGAATGGGGTTCAGTCCCAATGAATTCGTATAGTTGGAGTTCTACTTTATTATCATTCATCTTTTCAAAGCCATGCTCCAGAAACAGCAAAAATAGGGTACTCTAATGAGTAAGCTGTATTGAATACATATATACATTAGCATGATTGAGAGAATTTGGACATTACAGTTTGAAGTTTGAATAAGCGTATCATATAAATTGTTCAAAACTAATAAATGGCTATGTAGGATTTTAAAGGCACTTGGGGACTTGAATGGTATGAGAGGAACTCCTCAGTCAGAATGGGAATGAACTGAACTGCATGGGAAGACTTCATGATGAAAACATGAGGGATTCTAGGTGGTCCTAGTTGGAATATTCGTGGGAATCTATTTCATTTAGAGAGTGGATTTGATTTCTCCCATCTACTACTCGAATAGAAGCAAATCCAAGTAAATAAATTCTCTCAACGAAGTCCACTCATGAAAACATTAATAGGTTCTTATCCTAGAGCATAGACGTTACATAGCTAACAACCAAATATATTTTTCTACCTTCAAAGCAAAATCTGAAATTCTCACCTACATTCGCTCCACCCCCTCTTTTTCATACCCAATCTCTAACACATATACTTGATATATACCCAAATTCTAGGAAAATACTACAAGAGTATCTGATTATTCAATTTCATTAATTCAAAAGCGAATCATGACAGTATCTCTCCTTGGCTAGAATCTAATAGAATCTTTCTCCTTGAACGGATTTTATTCATGGGGTGAATGCCAAAAATGTAATATTTAAAGAGAAATATGTTATCATTCTATATTTGATTGATACAGACAATTATTATTATTATATTGAGAGATTCTCTCAGAATCAACTTTTGGTGAAATCAATCAGCCTCAATTCAAATTCGAGCTCTTACTGTAGCAATTAAAGGGTAAAACCTATCTGGATGGGGGCATGGAACGGTCAAGAGAGAACAATACCCCTCCTTCAACGCTAGTTGAATGGGAAACAATAACTGTCAACCCATGTCAATGCTCAACCAATATTAAACAATAGATCTCCAAACAATAGACCTAAACAATAGACCTTAAACATACCTTAAATATACCTTAAATATACCTTAAACAATAGACCTATCTGGATGCCCCCATCCAGATAGGTTTAGCAGCATATCATATATTTTCATAACCTACTCTAAAATCCACCACTCTGGTCCGAAACTGACAACTCGACATAATATGTATCATTTAAAAAATATCAATTAGCACAAGGAAATTAGTTCTTTGATAATCAGACACACCATTTAATTGCAGGATTTTTGGTTTTTACCATATGACGAACATAATATGCTTAGATTAGCAATTCGATTGTACATCAATAGAAACTGGTATATGCCTTCCGGTTAGTCCTTTGTCGCATCTTGATAAGCTCTGCAAGAACTCCATGTTACACCAAGAGCTACAGAGTAAAGACTGTCTAATACTGTAGTTGGGAATTATAACTTTGATGGACCTGTACAGAACACGGGAATGGGAATCCCGCAGTAAAAGTCCAAGTGTGGAATAACGTCACTAAACTTAACAGGATGGGGGCATACGATTCATTGCACAAGTGTCGAAAATGTGCTAAATCTACCTTCCAAAGGGTCTCGCAGTTGTATTGTTCCAGCTTGACCGTCCCATGCCCCCATTGAGATAGGTTTTACCCCAATTAAAATTAGGAAATGGATGAGTGATTGAAAATTTCTGGAGTAGTAATAACAGCTAATCATAGTTTATATAACATCATTGTAAACCTATCACTCACAATATATATTTAAATTATGAAATTGACAGTTTATAAGATATAAAGATCGACAGCCAATTAAAACAATGATGTTCAAGGCTTTCTGTTCATTAATCAAAAGGTCAATCTGCTACTTGTAGAGGTTATCTAAGTTTTATCATTTAATATTTAAACTATCAATTATATTAGAAGAATATTTCTATTACAAGCCGGTTGTACCTTTGTCGAAGAGATATCAATCAAACCATGATTGATCGGCAATCGTTGAAGGGTATTCCGAAGCATCAAGCAGGAACAAGTAGGCCAACGTTTTCGACACATCATGTTTGGAAGGTTGGATCTTAATTCATGACTTGTTTGGAGCCGAAGCTAAAGTCAGCAATGCACTGGTATGATGTTACATGACCAGTTTGTATTGTTGGAATTTGTAGTGTGAACGAGAATTACAGGACGAACTTAATGTACTTTGACATTTAACCTCACTTATAAACGAAATGCGACGGTTTGATTGGTTGGCGCTGATTGGTGGATTGAATTGCTGAAGTGCAATCGCAACCCAGAATCACATTTATCACGAAACATATGGGAGGCAATTTAGGTTCATCGGAGCCCTTTACGTGCTAATGCTGCAGGCATCAATGTTCGGCTTCATTATGCTCTGATAGCTTTGACCTGTTCCCCATTTTAACGTTATGCAATATGTAATGTAAGTTTGAGAATATCATGAATCGTCCAAGACTTTCGGGAGGAAAGTACCTATCTCACATACGAGGAAAATATATTGATTTCCCGTTATCATCGAACATAAAAGATGAGATCAGAGAATATTATTATGCTTTATTAGCCTTGAAGTCACGTTCAAATCATTCAGGTATGATTTCTTACCTTCTCCGAATAAAATTATGAATGAGGAGAATTTCAGCCTATTGGATCATTCTAATGAGATTTGATAGACTTCGTTCTCCACTATACATTCATATATACACCAAGATATATTATCTAGGATGATATTATCTATTGTCATGGTCAATTCCCTTATGAAACTATTACCATACATGAAATTCCACTTGTTCTAAATCTTATAGTTTGTGTAAAATAAGACTTATTTTACAGAATAAGACTTTTTTTACAAGTCAATAAGACTAAGTCTCAATAAGACTAGTTGAGACTTGGCCCTACATCCGGAGAAATTGCATGGTTGCCAATTCGTGTAAAATTGCAACTTCCTCAAATTTCCAATTCAAC
The DNA here is from genome assembly GCF_014356525.2 of Nilaparvata lugens. Lineage (NCBI taxonomy): Eukaryota > Metazoa > Arthropoda > Insecta > Hemiptera > Delphacidae > Nilaparvata > Nilaparvata lugens. Next base: position 23,221,482 of record NC_052509.1, read on the forward strand.
GTCAGAATTAGATGTAGAATATCATCCCTGATATCCTAGTAGTACTAGAAAAGATCCAGGTTTGGAGGATCAAAAGGAAATTTAACTTTTATGATAAATTGGAAACATCGCGAAAATTTGTTTTTCTTTTGAATATCACTTCTTTCAGAATCATGGGGCATCGTAATGCGTAATAATTTTATATCAAATTAACGGGGAGAATGTCTCCTTTCTATTGGTGTCTGGATAATTTTTATCCGACCAATAGTTATTTTTAATCAATGATTATGCTCGTCAATGTCGAGAAATTTCAAGCAGAAAACATGAAATTTTCGACATGCTGGAAACTTTTTTGTTTCAAAAGATAAGTGGGTGGTGAAAGCTAGAAAGTTTCTCATAAATGATTGAAATTATCTTTTCAATTATTGTCAAAAGTAGTCGGAAAATCGTATTTTGCTCTCCAAGGAATTTTGAAGTTTGGAGAGCGGATGCATTGTGTACCAAATTGTATGCTGAAAGCTGGAAATTTACGTGATATTTGACTGAATTATTTCAAACGTAAGCAGCTGATTGCCTCTAGAAAGGCTGTAATGAAACACTGCTTGGATTATTCGAGGTGAGGTGCTGAATTTTTCAATCGTTCTGTATTACTTTCCTAGCCCTATTACCATGGGTAAGGAAAGTATTGCTTTCCGAAAAAAATTAAGGTACCCCAATTTCTAAATTTCTATACCTTTCAAGGTCTGTATGTGCGTCTGTGTACACGATATCTCATCTCCCAATTAACGGAATGACTTAAAATTGAGGTCCTTACAATATAAGGATTCGACACGAACAATTTCGATCGAATGCAATTCAAGATGGCGGCTAAAATGGAGAAAATGTTGTCAAAAATATGGTTTTTCGCGATTTTCTCAAAAACGGCTCCAACGATTTTGATTAAATTCATAATTAAAATAGTCATTCATAAGCTCTATCAACTGCCACAAGTCTCATATCTGTAAAGACTTCAGGAGCTCCGCCCCATCTATGCAAAGTTTGATTTTAGATTCCCAATTTTCAGGCTTCAGATACAATTTAAACAAAAAAATGCGAGTGGAAAAGATTGAGCAAGTAAATATCTACAATTAATGTCCAGTAAAATTCTCACCTAAAATTGAAAATAAGCTCGAAATTCGAGAAAATGTGATTATCCAATTGCAAACTGTTTGGCAACTGTTGATTCTATTAAATCATTCACTATGAAGAGATAGCAGACCTCGTATGTCTCCAGCGTTATCGTCCTGTCACCAGCTGGCTCAGATCTTTGTTTTGTTAGGTCTCAGGTGATTTTCATAACGGCAAGGAAAGTTGTGTGAGTGCGCCACACCAGATTTTTTTGTTTTTGTTGATTCCAGCTAATGATAGCCTATGGTGGCACACATTCAGCCGCTATCCTTGACTTTGAAACTCATGAGAAGCCAAAATACGTTGTTCAGAGTAAGTTTGACAATTGGAAAAATAATTTCAATTATTTCTGAGACACTATCTCGCTTTCACCACCTACTTATGTTTTGAAACGAAAAAGTCTCTAGAATGACGAAAATTCCATGTTTTCTGCTCAAAATGTCTCGACATTAACGAACATAAACATATTTAATTAAAAAATAACTATCGGTCGGATGAAAATTATCCAGACACCAATAGAAAGGAGACATTCTTCCTGTTAATTTGATGTGAAATTATTACGCATTACGACGCCCCATGATTCTGAGAGAAATGATATTCAAAAGAAAAACAAATTTTCGCGATGTATCCAATTATATCACAAAAGTCAAATTTCCTTTTGATCGTCCAACCCTGAAACTTTTCTATCACTACTGGGATATCGGGGATGTTACTATATATCCAATTCTGACGTTGAATTGGAAAGTTGCAATTTTACATGATTATTGGCAAAGCTGTAATTTCTTGGGATGGAGGGCCACGTCTCAACTTATTTTACACAAACTATAATAACACCATTTCATATTCTGCTACCAACCCAATTAAACATTTTTAGTATAAAAAGTCCTGGTTGTAATCTTTATTGAATTTGTTATAAAATTTTCAAAAAAATTAAATTTCCTTGGGCGATTAGAATTATCAAATCAACCTACTTATTGTTTCAACAGTTAAATTAGAATTTTCGTCAACAATACCCTGTAAAAAAATCTGGCGTGGCGCACTCACACAACTTTCCTTGCCGTTATGAAAATTGATAACCTGACGCTAGTGTTCACGCGCATCTCAAGTCTACTATTCTAAGATCTGAGCCAGCTGGTGACAGGACTATAACGCTGGAGACACATGAGGTCTGCTATCTCTTCATAGTGAATGATTTGATAGAATCAACAGTTGCCAATAGTTTGCAATTGATCAATCACATTTTCTCGAATTTCGAGGATATTTTCAATTTTAGGTGAATATGCTACTGAGCAATTATAGAGATGTTCATGCTGAATGTTTTCCACTTGAATGTTTTTGTTTTAATTGTATCTGAAGCCTGACAATTGAGAATCTAAAATCAAACTTTGCATAGATGGGGCAAAGCTCCTGGAATTTTTACAGATATGGGACTTATGACAGTTGATAGAGCTTATCAATAACTATTTTAGGTATAAATTTGATCAAAATCGTTGAAGTCGTTTCTTAGAAATCGCGAAAAACCCTCTTTTTGACAACATTTTTGCCATTTCAGCCACCATCTTAAATTGCATTTGATCGATATTGTTTGTGTCGGATCCTTATAGTGAAAGGACCTCAAGTACCAAATTTCCAGTCATTCCGTTGATTGGGAGATGAGATATCCTGTACTCAGACGCACATACACTCTGTAACATATTTAAATCTGGGTAGATGAAAAGCCCTAACAGAAATAGTAATAGGTCTAAAAATAAAGTAATTGGCTAATATCGCCAAGCAGATAATAAACAAGATTAGATAGCATCAGCTTGTTCTGGCTAAATGGTACAAGAACTTAAAAAGGATTTGAAGGAAGTTTACTACTCATAAATAGATTATTTATAAAATATTTGAAGATTGAGGTTATATAGATGTATTCACGGATCGGTGACCTAGAGATCGATCAAACCGAAGAACGTAGAATCTGACCAAAACCCCTTGGCAGAGCTTTATTGCATTCGGATGGTGTGCAATGTGAAAAAACACCCGTCCACGTGGCTAATTATTAGGTAGCATGGAATTAATATTAATATATAGAATATTAACTAGCATGCAAAGAGCATAAATAAAAAACCAAATAAAAATAATTTAATGTATTCAGGAAATAAGAGTTACCAGGCGCATGAATACCTAATAAAATTTGCATGCACCAATAGTAAAACGGCAGTTAATAGGCGGCAACTGTAGGCCAATTCAAAAATATTTATATATATTTATATAATGTACTAGATTTTGTGTAAAAATTTGTGTAATCTATGTTATCAATATGGCTCGAATGCAAAGAAATTATTAATCATATAATCTAAGCAATATTTTGGCATTTTTTGTAAGATCTATTTGAATTTAATGGCGGAGGATTGGGATATTTAATTTTATGCTAATTTGAAAGTCGGAAAGAGGATCTGTAAAACTTGAGAAGGAAGAACCAGCACTCGCCAGCCAGATGCCACCATAAGAGGACCCCAAATATTTTAGAGCGAAGTACCTTATTAATAATTTTGTAAAATTAAAGTTAAAGTAAATTATTAAATTTCTTAAAAGACTTCGTGATGCTATTGTGAAGCAGAAGTCATTTTTCATTTTAATTAAATTTATAACCCCTTGGAGGAGACGATTCCGGCTACCATATTCCCGGACCGCATGGAGTTGGATCGACATCGGCGGCTTACAAGAAGATTTTCGACACGTGAGTGATTAAATTTGAATTTAGTGATGGGCGCCCTAGTGCTTCGAAATAATCTGATGATCAAAGCTAGCTCGCCGAAAGGGTTATTATAAATTGAGAAATTAATAAGAGTAATACTTGCGCAAGTAAAAATTAGTATTAAAGGTATTTAATTGAAAGAAAAATATATAGATCAATATTTTAGAAATTTCTATTTAATCAAAGAAGTACGAAATCTAGGCTATCAAACGTATGCATACAATATTTAATTTTTTGCAATACAATTTGCGATAATTTATCATAGTTCTAATTCACTAGATGAATGGCTCTACCTATTCCGTCAGGTGCCGAATCTTGCACCCTGAGATAAAAATATATTCGATACAAATAAATCTACTAAATACTAGAGATTTTAATATATATATATATTTGGATTATTAGTGGCTAATTTATCAAGCTGATCTTAGAGCACATATTTTTGATTGAATTATCCAAGCCGACAAGTATTAGCAAGTACATGTCACAGCTACATGCAAAAGAATGCATATGATTTCAAGATAAAGGCACATGGTAATGATTCGTGCCACAAATCTAGAATATAAAGTTTAGCCTGTGATATTTTTATTGATTTCAATTATTGTTCTATTTTTTATATTATATTTTTTATCGCTCTATATATATTTTTTGCCTCGATTGATCTTTGCATTATTTGTGTAATATATGTATGAACTTTCATGGTGTGCAATTTATTTTTATTCCTCAACACTATAGTATAAGTATCATTTATATATATATTTATTATTTATTGAATTACAAGAGTTATTAGAGAAGCCCATATCTAGGCCTATCAAGATTTTTTAAGACTGAATACTATTAGAAAACCACGACCTAATTATATTAAATCTCATGCTTTACCGACTGATGCCAAGCAGGAGGCTAATCGTTATTTTAATATAAAGAATAACGTGACAGAAAGACATGTCGTACCAACGTGGGACTGATGATGAGAGCCAAGCTCATTGAATAATTATTTGAAATTAGGTCAATAACCATATTGAAAATTATAGATAACTTATACGAGTTGTGAGGAAAACTGGCGAAGGAAATTTGTATTACTTTTTGGGGAATCAATAGCTTTAAATAAGAGAAATTATATGTTTTAAAGAAAATTTTATATTATTAGTACTGTAAAAATTACCTGTTTATAGAGAGAGATTATATTTTATAAGCCTAAACTGCTAGTCAGAAATCAATGAATAGTATTATTATATTATAAGAGCTTAAGTAATAAATAGGTTACCTGGCTTGTAATGTCCATAGGCCTATCCTCATTTGTGTCCTTATTAATGCCTTGTTGGCCAAAACTTTCACTTTTTTAACAAACACTTGACACTTAATCCATTTTTAAAATATGAGTCTCTTTTCGTCCACGCAAAGTAAGGTAGCAGACACACTGCAGACGGCGATAGTAGCGGAGATCGACGCTGAGGGGGGCGCGATGGAGTCCAACGCCCAGATATCTTCAATCACCGCCAAGAATCCTGTGAACAGTAATAAACCGTTAAATGTCTCCCAAGAAGCAATAAGGAGGGTTATAGTAGAGGGGATGATCAAGTCATTTTCTAATAGTTTAGAAAAAACAATGACCACAGTAATGAAGAACTTAAAGGCGGAAATGAAGGAAATGCGGGAATCACTGAAGGATACATCGGTAAGAATGGGTAAGGAGACTGCGGAAAGAATAGATAACCTACCAGCACAAAACACTTCACAAATTCATGAAATAGCTACAAACAGGAACAATAGTCAACTTATTTCCATAAATAAACAACAGAATAGTAAATCTACACAAATAGCTCACCTAAATTCTGATATAAATCAAAACAAAGTACAACTTAATTCATTGGAGACAGCCGTTGGAGAACAGCAATTATTTTCATCTGAATTAAATGCCGAAGTAGTAGATAATGAAACAGAAGCTTCTAGTCATTGGAAACAGGCCCAAGAGAAGTTAGTACAACTTGAAAGTCAAATACATCAATTCCGCACGAGAATATAGAGCCTATTCCCATAGCAACGTTTGATTCACTACACAGTTTCAATGAATTAGGCCGTTTTGACAATACAGACCGCTATCTCCAACCTAAAGAATTTATAGATCAGATAAAACTAGTTCAATCATTAACACCCACCTCTTGGAATTTTTGGCGTCTTCGTTTGACTAGTTTATTGATTGGCGAACCCCTGATGTTCTTTCGGAGTAGAGCCCATGAATTTACATCATTGGATGAGTTTGTAGCTGTCTTCCTGGAACAGTATTGGAGCAGAAGTAAACAGTTGGACGTGCTAGCGGACATTATATCATGCGATTTCAACCCTAACTTAGACGGTGCATGTACCACTTTCGTCACTGCCCTACAGTTTAAAAATTCTCAATTGAGCGAGCCCATTAATGAATCGGCATTAGCAAGTATTATTTTAAAGAAGCTACCGTATCAAGTTAGAATGGCACTCGCCACACAACCCATTACTGATTGCAAACAGCTGATAAATCATTTATATGGCATACAGTCTGTGATGGCAATATCAAACCACCGTTCAGACCAGAGATACGCACCAAATCAACATAACTCAAAATTTAATCAATATAACAGCCAAAATTATGAATCAGTACCATATGATTGCTCACGATCTACTCCTCAATTTGAACGCCGCTATATCATAAACACAATAATAATTGGAATAATAGAAGCTTTCAAAATTGTCAAACAAATCATTATCCACAGCAAACCTACAAAGAATTATTATTATGGCCGTGATCGATTTAACACAAATAATGATTACACTCAGAATAATTACAATAGAAATTACAAACCGCCACCTCATCAAATAAGTACAAACTACACATTAGAGCATGCGTCCAGATCAAATAAACAAAAGACACAAGATAACCCACCACCAAACGCAGAGAAGACTACAGCTAAAAAATTACGAATACATGATAACCCCGATACAACCCACACAAGCTCAGAAAAATAGATAGAGAAAATAAAGATACTACAGCCTCATATACCACCTTTGTGAACGGTTTACCGAAAATATTAGAAAAAGATTTAATACAATAGAAGATACACCACCACCAAAAACCGCCGCTCAACATGCAATTAAAACAGCCCGAAAACATCAACCCCTCTTGAGCCTTATATTCCCCGCCGACGATCCATCACCGCAGGAAGAGCAGCCCGCATATCCAGAGACCGCCACCATGTGTCTGCTTCACACCCGCGCATCAAGAGACCGCCACCGCACCCGCGCATCATTCGACCCCACCAAGGCACCCCAATGAACCCAGATAGAGGACCAAGAGGATGACACCAGGGAGGACGGACTACCGGACAAGAGGAGCGCCCACCGCAAGGCCCGGAGACGGAGCGCCCGAGGACACCCGACCGGCATCAGGACGAGAGAACGGACTACATGACAAAAGGAACATGCATCGCAAGGCCCGGAGGCGGAAGAAACGGAGGAACCGCGCGCACCGATGGAGGCCGCATGCACGCTTCAAGGGGCAAGGAAGAACACCGGACCGACACCGAGGAGGACAGGAGCGGACCGACGGCATGCATCCGCGGCACATACGTTTTAAAGGCTATGATCAGCGATGTGACCGGAAGAATAGGCCAAAGGAATATGACAGAAACAGAACTGATAGGAATACTATTATGGATTCATGCCGGGAAAATAATGGAGTGGACTACTTGTGGGAACTAATAAAGGATAAACGGTGGCTAATAAGAATGGAAGCAATAAAAAGTAATATAAAGAAAGTGGAAGTACCTGGATATTATATGATGAGAGATAATACTATTAAAGAGATGATAAATGTTTTGTTATGGTGTGTATATTTGTTATAATGGCTGTGATATTAATAAAAGACTGTGTTGCAGATATAATGGAAAATATTGTATTGTTATTGATAAATGAACTACTATTGATAATTGGAAATTAATATTATAAAAATGTTTATTGTTGTGGGCATAATGATTTATGACAAACTGAAATCAAGAATATTAATGAGCAAGAAAAGCAGATGCATTAGACTACAGGATAATGGGAAAAGAATGGATTAAAAGAAACTAGTATAAATGAAGCTTGGAATTGTTTAAAAGATATACCAGATACCAGGGCTTTAATTTATGATGAAAAAATTATCAATAGGACAGCCTCACAAATCAACAGCAGATAACCTAGCCAGCCTACAACAGCTACAAGCAGAAAACCAAAAGATACGGAAAGCCACGAAATTTCTACAAACCACATCACAGAATTTGAAATAATATGATAAGAATCAAGGAAAACATTATTATCAAACCGATTACTAACCTTCCTTAATAAATTTAATCTTGGCATAGGACCGCGTGGCAACAATCCAATGTTTTAATTCCTTCCAACCGTTAGAAGCCTGCAATAAGGAAAAGAACAATTTTTAAATATGTAATTAAATTATATACATCAGATAAAAAAGGACACAAGCGGGGATAATAAAATTAAAATTTGTTAATTACCTTTTTAAGAGAAAAAATTGAGCATTTAGGTTAGTTATGAAAGTCGATAGCAATTCTGATGTAACATGTAACACTATGAATTGTAGAACAGCGACCAGCTGACAAAGCCACCCAAATCAAATGAATGTAATTCTGTTGAACATATGTTTATAAAAGAAGTACTGTACCCAAAGAGTTATTTATTATTGTTATTTATTATATTTATTAATGTCGATATATTTATTTATATGTTTTTATATTTATTACTTTTAATTATGCCACGTTTGTTACCTGAAAAGACTTAAAGTGAATACCAGTTACCAAAACCAAAGAGCCATTAGCAAAAGAAAGTATTGTACCTGATGTATAGAAAATTATTTATATTAAGACCTAAGAAATACTATAAGATATAAGCCCAGAAGTTTATGAATCGAAATTATTGTCTAAAAGGAATCATTTATGAGAATTATGAAATGTGTGTAGTTAAGTTGGCGGCCCTGCAAGCGGCGAATTTAAAAATTACTGTGTTGTAAATGTTGTCAGGAGGAGTGCGTTTAGAAGTTTATATTTATGATATTTTTATGTGTGTTGAGGAGGAGAATTTGTTATTGTATTTGATAAAGGTATAAAGGAGATGCAGCAAATATGTCTGCGATCTGTGATAGAAGTAGGAGAGTATAATTTATAAATAAAGTATAGTGTATATCATGTATTGAAGGGTGGGTTTTCATTAAAAACATTGTGATTCTCAAATATTTTGAATTCAAACCCAGGGGCGCGTGTAACATATTAAATCTGGGTAGATGAAAAGCCCTAACAGAAATAGTAATAGGTCTAAAAATAAAGTAATTGGCTAATATCGCCAAGCAGATAATAAACAAGATTAGATAGCATCAGCTTGTTCTGCTAAATGGTACAAGAACTTAAAAAGATTTGAAGGAAGTTTACTACTCATAAATAGATTATTTATAAAATATTTGAAGATTGAGGTTATGTAGATGTATTCACGGATCGGTGACCTAGAGATCGATCAAACCGAAGAACGTAGAATCTGACCAAAACCCCTTGGCAGAGCTTTATTGCATTCGATGGTGTGCAATGTGAAAAAACACCCGTCCACGTGCTAATTATTAGGTAGCATGGAATTAATATTAATATATAGAATATTAACTAGCATGCAAAGAGCATAAATAAAAAACCAAATAAAAATAATTAATGTATTCAGGAAATAAGAGTTACCAGGCGCATGAATACCTAATAAAATTTGCATGCACCAATAGTAAAACGGCAGTTATAGGCGGCAACTGTAGGCCAATTCAAAAATATTTATATATATTTATATAAATGTACTAGATTTTGTGTAAAAATTTGTGTAATCTATGTTATCAATATGGCTCGAATGCAAAGAAATTATTAATCATATAATCTAAGCAATATTTTGGCATTTTTGTAAGATCTATTTGAATTAATGGCGGAGGATTGGATATTTAAATTTTATGCTAATTTGAAAGTCGGAAAGAGGATCTGTAAAACTTGAGAAGGAGAACCAGCACTCGCCAGCCAGATGCCACCATAAGAGGACCCCAAATATTTTAGAGCGAAGTACCTTATTAATAATTTTGTAAAAATTAAAGTTAAAGTAAATTATTAAATTTCTTAAAAGACTTCGTGATGCTATTGTGAAGCAGAAGTCATTTTTCATTTTAATTAAATTTATAACCCCTTGGAGGAGACGATTCCGGCTACCATATCCCGGACCGCATGGAGTTGGATCGACATCGGCGGCTTACAAGAAGATTTTCGACACGTGAGTGATTAAATTTGAATTTAGTGATGGGCGCCCTAGTGCTTCGAATTAATCTGATGATCAAAGCTAGCTCGCCGAAAGGGTTATTATAAATTAAGAAATTAATAAGAGTAATACTTGCGCAAGTAAAAATTAGTATTAAAGGTATTTAATTGAAAGAAAAATATATAGATCAATATTTTAGAAATTTCTATTTAATCAAAGAAGTACGAAATCTAGGCTATCAAACGTATGCATACAATATTTAATTTTTTGCAATACAATTTGCGATAATTTATCATAGTTCTAATTCACTAGATGAATGGCTCTACCTATTCCGTCAGGTGCCGAATCTTGCACCCTGAGATAAAAATATATATTCGATACAAATAAATCTACTAATACTAGAGATTTTAATATATATATATATTTGGATTATTAGTGGCTAATTTATCAAGCTGATCTTAGAGCACATATTTTTGATTGAATTATCCAAGCCGACAAGTATTAGCAAGTACATGTCACAGCTACATGCAAAAGAATGCATATGATTTCAAGATAAAGGCACATGGTAATGATTCGTGCCACAATCTAGAATATAAAGTTTAGCCTGTGATATTTTTATTGATTTCAATTATTGTTCTATTTTTATATTATATTTTTTATCGCTCTATATATATTTTTTGCCTCGATTTATTTTTGCATTATTTGTGTAATATATGTATGAAGCTTTCACGGTGTGCAATTTATTTTTATTCCTCAACACTATAGTATAAGTATCATTTATATATATATTTATTATTTATTGAATTACAAGAGTTATTAGAGAAGCCCATATCTAGACCTAACAAGATTTTTTAAGACTGAATACTATTAGAAAAACCACGACCTAATTATATTAAATCTCATGCTTTACCGACTGATGCCAAGCAGGAGGCTAATCGTTATTTAATATAAAGAATAACGTGACAACTCATACACACACACACACACACCACACACACACACACACACCACACACACACACCACACACACACACACACACACATACAGACCAATACCCATAAACCAGTTTTTTGGACTCAGGGGACCTTGAAACGTATAGAAATTTAGAAATTGGGGTACCTTAATTTTTTTCGGAAAGCAATACTTTCCTTACCAATGGTAATAGGACAAGGAAAGTAAAAACATTGTAATCAGCTGACTGTAGAGGAAAGCCGTTGGAATCATTAATTTTGTCTGAACAGACAAAAATTTTGTTTCACAATTTGTCCCAAAATTGTCTGAACAGACATCCTAATCAAAATGTTCCAAGTAAACAATGGTTTGCGTAGCAATATTCTAAACTGACTGATGAATTTACAATAGATTGCAAACAAATAAAACACCCCAGACTGTTAAATTAATAATTATACAATTCACTTATGGCTTTCTATTTATTTTCTTGCTTCTGACTCTATAATCAATCAAAATATTACCTTGTACAAATTGCTCCCTGACACCCCACATTATATATCATAGTGGGTTCACTTGGATGAGCAACAGCTTCATCGGCCGATCATTTATTGCTTCTTTTATAGAATCTCAATGACAGTAAAATTCTGAATATCTAAATCCTATTATATTAAGCGAGCAATTTCTGTATTTATATATCTGGTTATTTTTATATCTGGTTATTTATGTTATACGGGTCTCGAAAACGGCTCTAACTTTTTTCTCGAAATTTGGAATAGTAGGTTATGATAAAAAGATTCGATTGCACTAGGTCTCATCCTTGAGAAAACTCGCTGAACGACATTAGAAGGATAATACAGCTTTTACTATTATAATACAGATTTTCAATACAGCTGATAGTTGCAGTGATAGTAGTTTTAATTTTTCTGCTCAAAATTTTCAAGTTTATTTCAATATTATTGAAACTTTCGGATTGTTTAGTGTTATTTCCGGCTCTTATCAACCCTTCGAAATTCAAAATTCATCAGTCATATCTCGAATACGTATTCTCTGAGTGTTAATCTTTGGTGAAAACAGAATTTTAAACTTAACCTCACTTTGGACTATTTATGTACCAAAATCAAGGAATTGAAGAAGTTTTGGGCAATTGCCTGTTTCTCTTTCCAAATATCGTGTTTGTGACTGTTCTAATAAACAAATAAATAATCCATCCTTGGCTGAAACAGCTGTGGATAGTAAGAAAGTGAGTATGTGAAAAATCAAAATATCGCATCCCTGAAATTCATAAGATGACGTATAGCCAGCTGTGAAATATAAACATGATCATTTTAGAGAATATTGTGTTCTGCTTATCAATAAATAAAAATAACGAGCGAAGCTCGGTGCCCCGATATTAGACTATGAATAGAGTACGTGGAAGAATGATAAATTTAACGAATTTATTATCAAAAATCTGGTGTGGCGCACTCACACAACTTTCCTTGTCGCTATGAAAATTGATCACTGACGTTAGTGTTCCCGCGCATCTCAAGTCTACTATTCAAATATTTGAGCCAGCTGGTGACAGGGCAATAACGCTGGAGACACATGATGCTATCTCTTCATAGTGAATGATTTGATAGAATCAACAGTTGCCAACAGTTTGCAATTGATCAATCACATTTTCTCGAATTTCGAGCATATTTTCAATTTTAGGTGAATATGCTACTGAGCAATTGTAGAGATTTTTATGCTGAATCTTTTCCACTTGAATTTTTTTGTTTTAATTGTATCTCAAGCCTGATAATTGAGAATCTAAAATCAAACTTTGCATAGATGGGGCAAAGCTCCTGGAATTTTTACAGATATGGGACTTATGACAGTTGATAGAGCTTATCAATAACTATTTTAGGTATAGCTTTAATCGAAATCGTTGGAGCCGTTTTCGAGAAAATCGCGAAAAACCCTGTTTTTGATAACATTTTCACCATTTTAGCCGCCATCTCGAATTGCATTTGATCGATATTGTTCGTGTCGGATCCTTATAGTGGAAGGACCTCAAGTTCCAAATTTCCAGTCATTCCGTTGATTGGGAGATGAGATATCCTGTACACAGACGCACATACACTCATACACACACACATACACATACACACACACACACACACACACACACCACACACACACACCACGCACACAGAACAATAAACAAAAAACACTTTTTTGGACTCAGGGACCTTGAAACGTACAGAAATTTAGGAATTGGGGTACCTTAATTTTTTTCTGAAAGCAATACTTTCCTTACTTATGGTAATAGGGCAAGGAAAGTGAAAAATAATTTCCACACAGGAAGCTTCTAGAGATGAATCTTTTGACAAATTAATTTAGGCTACATGTAAGGATTCTACAATCTCCTAATTGTAGAATATTTCGTCACAATGAAAATAATGTAAGTCAAGATAATCTCAAGTAGAGATTGAGATAATCATCACCAATGATCAACTCAACATTATTTCTGTATCATCATCATCTGAACGCAAAACGTGAAAAAGCTTACGATTCTTCAATTTAAAATTTGTAACTTTGTATTTTCTAGTAAACGTATTTTTTGTATATTTGAATTAAGTATAACATGTTCTGTTCATAGACCTGTATTCTATGATCCACTTAATACAATTTGTGAAATTATTTCTTTTATAATCAACATACCAACTACTCGTATATTATCTTCTGTATTTGTTAGACATATTCTTATTGTATGGATTTTCCTCATTACCATGGTAAACCAAAAGATCATAGTACTATGAAGACCCTTTTCTCTCGAAATTATGTCACTCGCAATATCATGACAATGATAATCATTATTAGTATCATAGTTCGCAGCCGATCGTTTCGTGATTCAAAAAGTGGTATTGATTTAACCTGTAGCCTAACGTGCAATTATCGATTGTGAGCTCCACTGAAACGCAAGAGCTACATTTTCACCATTGCATGATTCGAATTTAGACTTATAATTATCTATATCAAGCAGTTGTTAGTCCTCATCTGTTTTTATTGACTGTGACTTGTGTTAGGTTGTGAACAGAAAGGGTCACGAAAATGAAAGTAGCCTATAAAATAGTTGTTGCTAATTGGACAACCTTTTCCTGGTTTGGAAACTTCTATCATTCGATTCTGAACAGTGAACATCTTCAAATTAGAACACCAATGTTGCGTAAGAATTTACTTATATTAATGACTAACAGCACACTGTAATGCAATTTATAAATTTTCAAATAAAGTTTTAACTGAACGATCATGATGAAATCTCTCAGATCGAGTGCGTAATATTTTTCAATTGATGTAGGAATCTCCTCTCAATCAGTCCTCTCTTTAGTCTATTAGAACCTGAAAGTGCATATTTTATGATTGAACCTAGAAATCTTCTATAGCTTTACATTATTGCGCTCTACACTTTATCTCTTAGTGTTATAGTTATTCCTGTAGTGTAGTATTCGCTGCATTTGGTAGTGTCAGTGTAGTGTTCACTGCATTTGGTATTGTCAGTGTAGTGTTCACTGCATTTGGTAGTGTCAGTGTAGTGTTCACTGCATTTGGTAGTGTCAGTGTAGTGTTCACTGCATTTGGTAGTGTCAGTGTAGTGTTCACTGCATTTGGTAGTGTCAGTGTAGTGTTCACTGCATTTGGTAGTGTCAGTGTAGTGTTCACTGCATTTGGTAGTGTCAGTGTAGTGTTCACTGCATTGGTAGTGTCAGTGTAGTGTCACTGCATTTGGTAGTGTCAGTGTAGTGTTCGCTGCATTTGGTAGTGTCAGTGTAGTGTTCACTGCATTTGGTAGTGTCAGTGTAGTGTTCACTGCATTTGGTAGTGTCAGTGTAGTGTTCACTGCATTTGGTAGTGTCAGTGTAGTGTTCACTGCATTTGGTAGTGTCAGTGTAGTGTTCACTGCATTTGGTAGTGTCAGTGTAGTGTTCACTGCATTTGTAGTGTCAGTGTAGTGTTCAGCGCTGAATATTCATTTATTACTAGCAGAAAACCCGTGCTCCGCGGTCTATTTAAATAGGGTCTATTTGAAAACTATACAAACTGAAAACTTGTATAAGCCAGCTCTTTCTTTTATTGAAGTATAGATTATATTATATTTTTTTATTACGTGGTCTTTCTGGAAATGATATAGTCAGACTTGAGAGCGATTTTCCAACTTAAAAATGTAGAGTTTAATTCGTATCTGAATCCACCTTTCTATAAAAAGACTGAGGTACCTTCAGTTCTGTGATAAATGATCAGATAGTAAATGATCATATATTCGATGTAATAGAATATATCTGTTGTACTTCATTATTATGGAAGCTGATGAAAAGATACAACAGAATAGGCTTCATGATAAGCCCTAAATGTAATATTAATTAGGCTACAATAAAAAATAGATAATTTTCTTCTATAGAAGAAGTAAAGAAATTTTAATGGATAATAAATTACATAATGATATTACACTAGTGACTCCCTGGGTTGGAGAACTCACTAAACTCACTCATGAACTGTTGTATTGAATTTTGAAATCCGCAACTTGTGATTAAACATGGTAGATGAAAATTATGGAAACAGCTCAATATTCCTCTCACAATGATGGTTTGACATGGATTCCATCAGGGATCCTATTCGAATTAAAAAAAAAATGTTTTTCTGGCCCTTCAAAGCCTTTGTCATCCATCTTGGTCCGTCAAATGAATACAACTTCATTTTTTTGATGGGAAGGTTGTCTTGTGACATGATTTTAATACAGAATTTGAATAAGGGAATGAATGACGAAAACCGCACATCGATATCTCAAACCGTTTAAAGATTTAAACATTTAAACATACTATGGTACGGTCCACGTTATAATGGCAGTATTTGAATAACATTGGTATTGCTATCCTTGTCTTTCATTTGTCAAAACAGATGGCTCTGCAACGATTCCAGATCGTTTTCTAGCAATGTAGAAAATGAATAATCACTGAATAAAAATAATATTCAATTTCAATTATAGGAATTTATCAATTAATCAGTGGAAGATATATTTTCCTGACGAATAAGATATAGTTGATTATCTTGAACAAAAATGAACAGTTAATATAACGGTATATCATTGTATATACCGGCATCAGATAAGGAAATGAATTCAAATCCAACACATTCTGAGGGATGTCTGATGATTATTGACAAAAAATTAGCTTGTATTGGAAAATCTTTTACAACATTTTTATAGTGCATTTACCGGGATTTCTCTGAATTAGAGGGCGTAGAGTCTCGAGTTCAATTTCTTTTATTTCTGAATAAATTATGATTGATATTTTTTTCATTGTTTTTCCCCAAATAGTGAAACATTGATCCATTGTATAAAATAGTTCATTATTATTCACCAATATGGATGCAGAATTATTTGTTATACAGTAAAATAAAATAATACTTTTAGTATGTTTTCAATTATTTATCGACTACAGCCTTTTTTCAATTGTGGAAGTTTTTTTCTCTATTTCTCTTATAAATTTGACAGAATGACATTCATGTATTAAATATTGACTTTGAGTCAAAAGTGTTTAATCACAAGTTTTCAATCATGAAAAGTCCTGAACTGTCTGTCATGTTTAACATGATCCTTGGATTATTCATAGTTTCCCATCATCCAAATGTAGCAATGAAATATCATGATCATTTAAATGGAATCCGAATGCCACCAAAATTCGTTCCCATATATTGCTTTTTTGCGTTTAACTCCTCAAAGTAGATCTAAAATTTGTAATGTGTCAAGACGACAGTTATCGTTTCAATGACTTATTAATGGAAAATACTTGTAGCTTCATGGATAAGCTTGGACCTCAAGGAATTACTCATAAGCGACACTAAATTTTTGAGGAGTGAGGAGATTAATCAATTCAAATCAATCGAACCATTATACCCAAATGATAGGTCGTTCCCTAAATAATTGAGCCACTCAGAACTACTTGTATAATAGAATTTTTCCAGCCGTGTACTTAATGGCAATTGAGCCTGAGACGTCAATTATCACTTGTAACTGTGGAGGAGGAGAAGCATCTGAGTAATGGTTTCTCTAATGGATCGTCACGATGATGAAATAGTTTATGCTACCATACCTGCTTTCCTTACAAGACATATATTCACTCATTCCAACATAACAAGTATATATAGTAGATAACATATTTTAAGTAAACACATACACACAAGGATGAGAAATTGCTTTCATTTAGTTCATTAATTTTCTGATGGGAAAAGATATTGCAAGTTGCATTTGAAAGAACACTCAGATAGCATCATTATTTTGTTGCTAGAGTACATCAATTTTGTCAGGTTGTGCAGTAACCTACAGCAGTTGTGTGGCAAGCTATGTAACATCTTAGCATCTTTCACATGTGTGGAATTAGCTGTTTCCTTATTGTTGCTCAACGTAAATTGAAGAGCAAACATGATATTTGAATTGATGGAATTTGTTTGTTTTTGATTTAATGTTCTGTGAGGACTAATGGATGTGACAGAGTGAATCAAACTACAAGAATGAATATTCCTGATTTTGATTTCAGAAATCACTCTTCATTGAGCTTTGCAACTTGTTGAGAAGAGTTTCTCTTCTTTCTGGAATTTATTCGCAATAGCTGTTTCTTTTAAAGAACCTGATTGGTTTTTCTAGGTTCAATCGATAAAACTCTCTTGTCACAGTTAGATGAAAATACAAATGGATTTGTTCGATTTATCTCAAGCTCCAACATTGAATTGAGGGATATTAATGTCATCAACCTTGCACTTCCAATTACTTACAAACAAGCAAAACACTCATTTGGACATCAACCACAAAAATGGTTATAAGTTACTTGAATATTATAATGCAGTTGACTGACTACTTAATGTGAGGTCCACGTTCTAATAGCAGTATTTGATAAATTTTGGTGTTGCCATCCATGTCTATCATTAGAAAAACAGATGGTGCTATCCTTCTCTAGCTCTGAAACGTTGCCAGATCGTGTTTCACATTGTAGGAATATAATAAATTCACAAAATGATCAATCTCAATTATTAAAATTTATTATTCAATCTCATTGATGTGAATTTCATTGGAAAGATTATCAAATCTTATTTGACAACTTTGTACTCATCTGTTCCAATTTCCATAAGACTATTTTCGTGCGGTTGACTATAGTCAATAATTGACCGAGCGTAGTGAGGTCTACATTTTAACTTGAGCGGATTTTGTTTTATCTGTATGAATATCACGCTTTATCGGCTTGAGGCTTGAATAGATTTTTAAAAGATTTGGCAGGAATGTTCATTTTTTTAATGCATAAGTATTTTGAAATTTTGCATAAGACCTTGATTTGGAACCGAAATATACTTGTTTTACGAAATCATTGAGGTTTCAAATTTTGGTGGTGGGCAAGAAGGTGGGGGAAGATAAGTATTTCGTGATTCCAGGCTATGTACCATGAATACGTACTACATGAAACATTCTGCGACAATTCAGCTTCCCCTTAGTTGCGCCAAATCCTGTTTTCTTTGTCTTCGTTGTTAAATAATTCTTCCTTGTAGAATACTCGATATGAAAGATCATAAATCCAGAAGAGATTGTAGAGACTTTCCTCCTCAATCAATAATCAATTTATTCCTTGCATGTACATTTTTTACAATATTTGGCAGTTCATCATAATAATTATAAAAACTAACAAAAAAAAACAATAACCTCTTACCATTCTATGAATTATTCTATTCATAGGATTACAAATAAGAATTTGCAGCTGAATAGAAAAAATTATGAATATCTTTTTTTCACGATTCAACTAATAATAATCAACAGTTTCCAAATTGAGACTGATACATGATGGTAACTTTCGATTGGACTTGAATTGTGAAGCATGAAATTCTTTAATCCATTTTGAACCATATTCATTTTATGGAAAAACTACCGATAACGTTAGAACCAATTATAAATAATCTCCATTTTGTTGATTTTCAACGAGCCAATCAAACTTCTCAGAAATATTTTTCCATGAATTAAGTTATGTTCTGATTCAAGATCAAGTAAAATTTTGTATCATCATGGGTTTCTGAATGAATTCGAAAGATATTAGAACAAAAACCTCGTTTATCGCTTTAAAAAAGAAATGCGCCACTTTTGGTTTATGAAAATATAGGTTCAAGTACAATCGGGAATAAATTCCCGATTATTCGATCAAATTTTACTTATGGTTCGTGATTTCGAACCCCCTGGACGAACCGAGAAGAATGAGCTGCAGTACGAGAGGACCCTATCATTGAATAAAATGTTGTCAGTGATTGATCCTTATGCGAGCATCTCCACTCAGTTATAAATATTACTGCAGAATAAGTTC
Organism: Nilaparvata lugens; assembly: GCF_014356525.2. Classification (NCBI taxonomy): domain Eukaryota; kingdom Metazoa; phylum Arthropoda; class Insecta; order Hemiptera; family Delphacidae; genus Nilaparvata; species Nilaparvata lugens. Next base: position 23,240,971 of record NC_052509.1, read on the forward strand.
ATCTAACAGATGGGAACGATAGAGGTTGAACCCATCTCATAACCCTATATTATTGTACAGAATCTCAATTTGACAATCTAAACAACGGATGATTTTCGAAACATAAGAAGCATTGTTATCAGGTGTATCTGGAGATCTTCCTAAGATAGAACGGATTACCTGGTCACAGGTTGTAGAGCACAAAATTAAGCTCAGAGGGATTTCAAATCATGAATTTCAAATTGTAGAAATCGGAAGATATAGTTGATTAAAAACGAAATTACCTCAGAATTTCGGTCTCTCTGAAAACTCGACTCAAAGAACTGGAAGAGGAACAAAAATTATGTGGTTTTTGGGACACTCTGTAGAAAGATGCAGGGCTGAAAGGTCAAATTCTAATATTTGGGATGTCCTATAATACTCTCGAATTATTGCACGAAAAAAATTAGCGTGTTCGGAGATTTTTTCCAACAAAAAGTACCTGGTGACTGGACTAATAGGAAAAATCAGACTACAGATTAATTATTGAAATAAATCAGCAGTCAAGCACAATAATACATGAAATTGATAACTGAGTCTTGGCTTTGAACAAGGTCATGCGGGAGATGGACCCAAGAGGCGCAATAATATATAAATCAAAGCAAATTAATGCCTATGCTGACGATATCTTGTTGGTGACCCGGAATCTAGCTACACTTAGGGAGACGTTTTTAAAGATAGAGCAGGAAGGAAAGCCACTAGGACTTAAGGTGAACGAATCTAAGACCAAATATATGCTAATGTCAAGTTCGCAGGCCCGAAGAAGAAGAAACGAACCAGTTAGGATAGGACAGTTCTTGTTTGAAAACGTGAGCAGTTTCGTTTACCTAGGCACAGAGCTGAATGTAGAAAATGAAATGTATGAAGAAATAAACAAACGAATAATCAGTGGTAATAGAGCATATTTTGCAAATGTTAAAATAATTAAGTACAAGCTGATAACGCGTGACACTAAAATAAAACTCTATAAAACAGTAATCGGGCCAGTAGTTACATATGGCAACGAAGCATGGACATTCACTGTAGCCGATATATCCGCACTTAGAGTTTTTGAAAGGAAAATCATCCGAAGAATTTTGGACCAGTTCGGCAAGATGAAACATGGAGAATAAGAAGCAACAGAGAGATAAACAATATCCTTCAAAACCAGGACATAGTTCGTTTCATCAAATCACGAAGAATCAGCTGGCTGGGACACGTCTGGAGAATGGAGCAGAACAGACTCCAGAGACAACTGCTTGAGGGTGAAATTTTCCAAGTAAGAAGAAGAGGGAGACCCAGGAGAAGGTGGCTGCAGGATGTCGAAGGAGATCTGAATAGAATGGGGATTCGTGGATGGAGAAGGATGGCGAATGACCGGAACGAGTGGAGGCGAGTGACGGAGGAAGCCAAGGCCTACCCAGGGCTGTAGTGCTAAGAAACAACAACAACAATTGATAACTCAATGCAACTTGTTATTTTTTACTTTTTCTCTAGAATTTTCACTGCTTCCACTCGGCCAGTTGACAGACTACTTGGAAATGTTGCAATTCTCCCCACAGTGAGGTCTACGTTTTATGGCAGTAGAGGAAGATTGGAGAACAGCGTTGATGATTCTCTGCCTTGCCACTGCCTTCTGTTGGCTGATAATCAGCCAATAGGAGAGCTTCCTGCCCTTCCGACTCTTCATTCTGATAAACGCTTCGTGTGGCTTGGCCCTAACGTGGTGTCTGCTGTGTGAGCAGACACTTAACACTTAAATAGTTCACTCAATGAAAAAGACCTTCAGTTCATCTTTTATCAGAATTCTTCGGATCTTTTTAGTTCTCTATAGCAATCAATTCTCTATAGCAATATTATTCTTCACATCACTGTGATCAAATCGAGTATCATAAATGAGTATTCTCATAGAAATATTTTCAACAAGTTAGACCTAACAGTCAATAATTGCTATATTTTCAATTTTTAATTGAAAGATTTGTTTATCTTCAAAATTCATTTTCTGGTGCTATAGCTCTATAGGTTATCATCACTTTTATCTATAACCCTTAATTCACTCTTGATTGAAAAACAGTCAATTGCAAATTTGTAGATGTTACGTGAATCCAGACCTGGAAACATACCACAATCACTTCTCCTGTAACTGACAACATTCCAACAATATCCAACCGGCATCCAACAGTCAAATAAGCTTTAATTTATTACGACTTTCATAAGCTTGTTTTGGCAAAAATTATGCCGGTAAGCTTCTGTGTTGAAGAGAGAAGTTGAACTGCCCCACCTGCGGCTGGAGAGTTGAAACCTCAACACGCGCTTGCTTCTTCTTTGACGCTTGCAGCAGGTGATTACAAAGTTGCATGCCTTTTTGAAACAATCACATTAACAAAACTAGACCTGGACCTAGACCTAGACCTAAACCTAGGATCGAAGCCTTCAGTACAATAGATTTCATAGACTTCTTCTGTCTTTGGTAATGTAAATTTTGTGTATTGAAGGTTTGGTGTGATCAGACGTGTTGCACGTTCAGTGTTGAACGCAGTGTGGCTTAGCGCATGCGCTATTGAAAGCGCAACCGTCAAGTGAAGGGAGTCTGGCATGAGAGTAGCGGACTGAGACATGGTATAAGACGCGTCGGCAGCGTTGCGAACCCGCAGTGTAGTCGCTTCTACGTTTGTGGACACATCCGCACCAGCCAGCCATGAAAAGCGGCGTCCACACATTGGTCAGTGTAAGTGAGAGTGATCTAACATTGTGCGTTCATCCCCTTATCAACCACCCTAACGTTAACACCACCTCAATCCTTTGTGTGATCCCACGGAAAAGTGTACTACGTCCTACGAGGTTTGGATTTAAGTGAAGAGTTTTTCAACTACGGGGTTTTTATGATTATTTTGATTTACAACTGATTCATATATTATTATGTTTGATATCTCATGCTTTTACATGCTCCAAAAAGGAAGAAGCTCAGATATTTTAGATTATTTATAGCGAACCCAATCATCAACAAATTTTCAAGTTTTCAACTTTCATTTGCATTTTTTACTGTCACATATATTTAAAGAAAAGCTGTTAGAACTCTTGGTGAGTTGAGTCACTGTCAATTATTCCCAATTTCAAATTAGATTGCTGGTAGATTATTAAATTTATTTTGCGTACTCTGCTACTCAAATATTTCATTCATTAACTGATTAGGCCTGTTGTATTTTCTATAAGAAGGTAGATGAGGTATTATGATTATTTTTCACTTGTTGAGTTAGTCACCGAAGATTATAAATTTTTATGTGAGATTGGCAGTAATTGACAGGAAAAGTCTTACTTAAGAGAAAATCATTCTTTCTGATTTGATTTTTTTCATAATTGAATTATAATGGCCTTATAGTTTATTTGATTCCAGATTTTGTAATTTTTGTGCTGAGAATAGAGAATGGTGATAGAATTTCATAGAGGAATTATATCTTACTCCACATAGGAGAGTGATACAGTGCTAGAGCAGACTAATGTCTGCAATAGTTGGAAACTGATACTCGAAAACTCGAATAGTTCTGTATGATAATATTGTGCTATTGGAATCATTGAAATTCAGATATCCTTTGCGAATCAAATAGAAGTTGATTCTCTTAAAATGGTTACATGAAATTTGTTCTTCATAGGACAGAATAATAACTGATAATAAATTATATCATATCCCTCTGAAATACATCATTAATGAAATGATACATAGTCTATGAACGATCTTTTCTACGTAAATAATATTCATATATTGAGAAAGAAAATACCCTCACATATGCCATCGCCTGTGAGTAAGGGTGATTCTGAAAAGAAAAATTGAATGAATTTGAGAACAAAAAACTTATACAAATAATATAAAAACTTTGTATGGATATAGGAGAAAATGATTAAATTTTGCTTTCTAATACTCATGACTGTAATTAGATAGAAAAAATGTATTCTAAACTTCATTCATCAATATTCTTCACATAATTATTTTGAAAAATCACAAAAAATTTCACGATTTGGAAAAGTTTCTTTCACATTGGATATACTTAATTATTCTGATATGAGCTACAAATTACTAGCAGAATGCAATACGTTTGTCAATTATTCTCTAAAATTGAATAATTAGGGCAGTTGTGAGAGTATACTAAAATAAACTTTGAATATCATATTCAAATGAATATACTTATGAAATCTTTTAGAATTTCTCATAAAAATCAAAATTTGAAAATCCATCATGTGATTTTACCATTATAAAAGTCTAAAAATGTATTCGCAGATCCCAAGGATTTTTTCTATAAATATGAAAAAGATTTATTTCAGTATCATTGATCAGAAGATATTTCTTAATTTTCAGTTCAAAAGTTTAGAATATATCAAGAGTCACTTTCTTAAGCAAGAACTATAGAAAATTTGTTCAAAGTTGAAAATGAAATCTTAGTTTCTGGAAGGAAGAATTCCGCGTAGAGAATGAAGTTGATTGGAGAGTTTATTCGAAAAGATTAGATTGGGTTTTCTCTGAATTCATATAAATACACGATCACTTCCATTTCATTTGGAAATCAAGAATCTACTCTTAATGTTTAGTTCTCTGCTACTGTAATCAAATATAACAATAGTCACTCAATGGATTTTCAATAAAAAAATATATCTTTTAATCAATAATCGTTAAATAATTACGAAATAATTATCACTCCATGTAAATAATTCATAACGACCATGCATGGAAAAAATAATAATCTCCAAGAACTGCAACTTAATTCTAATGGAATAACAAAATCTAAGTACATTTGATTGGAGTCTGAAATGAAAAGCCATCTCTCAGAAAGTGTTGTAGTTTTCCAGACAGCAAAAAAGTAATGTCCGAGATAAATTGAGCTATTTAACATACAAGTAGAAAATTGTCAATGGTTCAAGACGTAAAGCGGATAAAGAATGGCTGAAAAGATAAATTATAAGAGGCTTACACCTTGTAGTTCACTTGCACCTCTTACATTATCCAACTTCCATTTTCCTATGTGCAATTTCCGGACGATAGTTTTTCAACCATATACATTGTTGTCATCTATGCCATTTATGGACTCAATCATTATGGCACGTGATACTGTTATGCAAATTTAGTTATACAGATAGTCAAATTTAGTTATACAGTTTAGGTATTAGTTATATTCTGAATGACTCTATTAGTGAGGTATAACATGTCTAGCATTGAGAAAATTGAGAAAAAATTAATCTTAGTCGAGTAATAGTAGTTGAATTTCCATACTGCAAAATGATGGTGATGCAGCAGATTCTTATACTCATGGCCAGCTTCAAATCATAAGGGCGTAGTCTTTTTCCGTGATTTCAAATAGTTTCATTGAGTTGCAAAATGGGAAGAGCTCTCAGATCTTTACTGAGCACCTAAATATATTTGTCTCATTTCTGAAGAATGTCTATTATTACTCCTTATCATGGATAATTAACGTCTCACATCAATAATAATTATCATTTCGTAGCATACAACTTAGCTCAGACATACATACATACATTGGAAATTTACTAACAAAATTATGATAGCTTTCATTAGAACTAAATAATAATATAATATTGGCGTTGTCAACAAAACAAAGTTTGTGCTAATTTTTTTATTCATTTAAACCCTTCTTCCAACAGATCATTGGATATAGGTCTAACCGTTGTATAATTCAACCGACGATTTTATAAACATCTGAGCAGAACTTGACACTAAAATAATAATTTAAAATTTCGAAAAAAAATCTTTTTTTCAGATTTATAAATCAAGTTTTGAATTATACCGGAGACGCACATTGGCCAAATTTGGAGTTGATCGGTTCACGCTATCAGCCAAATATTTTGTTAATCATATTGTAACAATAAGTATTACAAGATACAATAATAAAGTGAGTGTTCTACTAGAAGTTGTTTGATGTTACGTACTGCCGTTCACAAAGATACATGATTTGCATGAGCAGCTAGCTGCTCGAATCTCCCATTACGGTATTCTTTTGATCTGAGAATAATTGCTCCATTATGTTTGTGCAGTTGAAAATAAGTATCGAGAACCTTGTTACGTATTGTGAGGGTATCGTGTATTTTGGATTATCAATTATAAGTGTACTTCCGGATTAGAATGTTCACGACATGGTAATACAATGGTAATGCCGAATACGGAACGAAAGCGAGATGCAAAGCTAAGATCCTTTCGCCGTCAATGCAACAAACTCATGCAATATTGGTCACGTATCACAATTATACAACTCAGAGTCAGAGATCAATGCATCTGTTCAATTACTATTATTTGCGTTAAATATGGGGGAGCCTTGGACGTTATGCAACGGGTCTCATGTATCATGATGAGCATCATGGATTCCCTAGTTCTCAAATGAGACATCTTCTCCTACCCTCGATCTCTAAGCTTCTCATTTCAGAACTATACTACATTGTACTGTAATACAGTAGAGGTGTGAACAGAACGAGTGAGTCGCGGTGTAGATTTTGGTTTTGATCGATACCACTAATCAGCTGTAATTATAAAAACAAAAATTTGAATTTGAATGTTACCCTAGTGAACAGAAATCGAGACGTTACCGTACTGTTCACACCCATGCTTTACAATGCGTTCGTGTTAAGGTGCGTACAGACTTATGCGCCACGAACACGTGCATTTCGCTTTTTATCAGCTGAAGCTCAGCTTATCAGATCTGTATTTGTACAAAAACAGTAAATTACAGGTACAATAAACATGGCATCAGATGATGAAAAGCGAAATGCGCGTGCTCGTGGCGCATAAGTCTGTACGCACCTTCACAAATGGAGGTCGATCGTGATCGCGACTTACACTGAAAGCTGAACATCGACCTGACCGTTCTGCTCTACCCTGAAGTGATTTTTCCTTAAAGAGTCTATGCTCCAATTTATTTATTTATTCTTATGGCTTTTATCGGCAGAGATCCTTTTGGATGTTCTCCCTTGCCGTATTACCCAATGTCATTTCCTATCAACACTCAAATTAATAGGTTATGTATTTGGTTCTTCATGTTTTCTCACTAGAATTTGCACTTTAACTTCTTGAGTTTCCATTCTATAAAGTTTAGAACCAAGAAAACTATGTTCAAACACAAATTCATATTTAAAAAGCGAACAAATATAACATTTTGATGATAATATTGAACTGAAAATTTCACATTACATATTTTTCCATAGCAAACAAAAAACAATAGGATTATTAACATTATGTTCCAATGATTTCTGAATACAATATATTCCTCCAGCCCACTAGTAGCCGAATCTCTCACCAAATCTCTTTGCCGAAACTTCCTGTTAACTCTTCTAATACCAAAACTATCCTTTGTTGGCAGTGAAAAAAACGTTTCATTGACAGTGAGAAACTCCATCAATTACACTCTAGATGATTATTTCTGTAAAATAGTGATGCATATAATAATGATTATTGAATATGAAGCTTTATGACTATTCTGAAATTGCATTTAATTCTCACTTTTTAAAGTAATTAAGATCGAGATATCAGTAGAAATTGAAGAATGAATTCTTGAAATATGTAAAATTACTCTATTCAATTTCACTTTCTATTACGAACTGCTAGTTGATGATCAATTTTTCAATACTTTATATGCAACATTGCATTTTGTATTTAGTGAATAATACATTTTTTAGCTTCTACTAACATTTCCGTTGAAAAGCTCTTTTGAAATATTGTGCATATTATAGTTTATTGAGTAGTTCCCCGTATCTTCCACACCAAAAGTTTCAGAAATTCTTACGATTCCAAAATCAAAGGGATTTTTTTTCAAATTGGTATAATTTTGATTGTGGATCGTGAATTGTGATGTTCGCGGAGGAGTAGTGTTGGACATCATAAGATTCCTACATAATGATATTTCAAAGGATGATGAGATCCGTTGATCTCGCTCCATTTGTCTCGCATATTCTCTTCTATTATTTCTTTGCTTCGTCATGTACTTTCTTTTCCTTGACAGCAGGATTCTCTATTCTAAAATTAACTCTTCAATTCCTACTCAAAACAGAATATGCAGAAGGTGACTGATATTCATGGAAATCTTGATTAGAAATAAGAAGAATTATTGTTTCATTTATTACTGTTTTACTATTCTGTTTTTACTTGAACTTTTTGGTACCAATTGTTGCTCTGTGTCTTCACATGATTTTACCCCATAGTTTTCTGTCACGATCTTCCTCGTCACAGTAAATTTGCAATATTTTTAATTTTGATCCATCTTATCATTAAGAAATATTATTCTGACGAGGTAGAGGAGTTTCACAAATAATAAATCCATTGATTAACTTATTGTGAGCATAGTTTTCTCATTCAAAGCAACGAAAAGGGACTTGGGAAGGATTGTTATTGGATAATAGCCTTAATGATAAAAAATAGTAACATCGACAATAGCTTTTAACTATGATAATAATAACTGCCTTTATCTATTGTGTTCCCATCTTGGTCGTTTGCGTTCCCTTGTTACGAGGATAAGGTTGTGAAACTTCATGATTGTACGAATTAAAGAAGGTGAATGGAATACTCACTCGAATTCAATTCAACCATTTGAATTCAAAAGCTAGGACAACAAGAATTAAATTATTATTATGATTAGATCAATAACTTCTGTGAATCCCTTCCATCTACTTCAATAATAATGACTGGATGTTAGTTATTCAAGTAGAAAACTGTGTATGGATTTCTCAAGCTCAGCATCATAGGATAAAGCAATACATGGGAAGTACTCAATTAAGAATGAAGAAGTTTCGACCAGATGAAGAACTCTTATGAGAAGGCTATAGTATACAATAAAATCATGGAGAGAAAAAACACTTCGCAAACTACCAATTAACTGCCAAGACGTTCAAAAGAGCTATCAGTGAAAGCAGATATGAATCTTCTGAGGAATTAATCAAGTTTTCGGCTAGGATGTTTCAATCGCTGTGGGCTAGTCATACAACTTGACACCTGTTTATTTGGGGATCAGAGCCGAAACTTCGCTGATGTTTCTATCTGAAAGTTGATAAATACAAGATATTAAAAGGGAGCCCATTCGATCATTAAAAAGAAACCGAATCGTTTAATTTGAGAACAATCTAGTCAGTCCAGTCGATTAATTACTAGGCTCGAAAATTCTATACGATATTGCCTATCGAATCGAGGTGACTGGGAAAGTGAATCGATTTGTCTTTGAAAACAGGAAAATGCAGTGAAAGTTGGCCCGCATTCGAGCAATTCATGAGATTCAACAACTTGATTTCGATTATGAATGAGCTGTTACTTATTTTTCGATTTGTTGATGTTATCGAATATGATCTTATATCACTTCCAAGTGGCTCTGATTATTCAAATTCGTTTTGATCGAGTTGGAATGTAGTCGATATGAAGAAATTCATTAATTAGTTCTGGTTATTTGGTTGTGATGATGTGACAAGTTGGATAACTCACAAGAAATACTAGTTTGTAATCCATCGAAATTGACAGCGGACAGATGCAATGTAGCCTATAATGCAATGTAGAATGAATTCCACTGTCATTCCACAGTTTGACCATTCTGAGAGCTCGGGAGTGGTCTTCCCTACTGTCATATTTGTGATATTATTCCATAACATTGAACATTTTATTCAAGTTGAATGATATTCCCAACTCGGAAACTGTATTTTTCGATCCACCCGTATAATCCTGAATAATCTCGATTTATTGTAACTTGTTTTTGGATTGATTTATGATGAATGAATACAAAAAAATATTCGTTAATCATATATTAGAGAATATCCTTGTGATCAAATGAAAATGATCCATTCTAGTTGTATTACTTTCCAATGTCGCAATTAGTTAGGAGCTGATGCACAAGTAGCTCTGGACCTACAACTTTATATTCATTTTCATGAATAAAGAAACAGTTGCTTTCCATTCTAATACAATGAGATGACATGGATGAATCTTTTTGAGTTCTTAGATTATTGCTCATTTATTCCAACGAATCAATCGCGTAGACGAATATTGAAACGCCAAGAACATTTTTCAAACCTTTCACCTCTTATTCGATAAGAGTCTACAATAACAATGTATGAAATCAGTTGCATAAATAAAATAATATTACAAGTGGGTGGATGAATTTTTCTCCAGCTTCAATAATTATAATTTGAAAACAAAAAAAAATATCGGTGTGTATCAAATTGTTCATAGTTTACGCATATAGTTTATATCGACAAGACTGTATTTTTCAACGCATTAACGCATCATGGAAGAGGTGTTGCGTAACCACACTTGAAAAGCATTTTGTGATTATTACAAGAATTCGACATACATGTTTCACGCAAATTTACGTCAACTATCTTTTGAGGAAAGTCTTTGAAAAAACTAATTAATACCACTAAATACTGCAGGAAAACTTGGCAACGCATACTTTCTCCTTGTAAACCTGCTATCAAAATACTAATTCTAAAACTTCCATGCAAAGTTGAAATTTATTACTAGAAAGTGGCTTTGAAAATGTTTGAATTATAAGATGCTCTTTACTCACGATCATTGCTCATAAAATTATTTTTCTCATCTATCTGTCAAGCCATGCGAGAGCTATGTAAAACAAATGCTGAATAACAATTCATCAGTTCATGAAAATTCACCATGGTAATCCAATCTAAATTTTTACAGATAAACAATATTCTTTGATGGGCCCAAAAATAAAAGCTAGTTGTGATTATAAGAGAATAGTAATCAATCATTCATGGTATCAGCATGGCAGCATTGACCAATACCAAGAAGCATGATGATACTAGGTAGTAATTATTGGCTGGAATATATTAATAATAATGAATTTGACTCTATTTCTGTGTAAAAAAAGTACAGTACAAGTAAAAAATTAACAGTAAAAGCAATAATAAAAATATAAAGCAGATATTTTACTCCACCATTCAAGCCAATGAAACTTCTGCAATATGAGCTTGTATGCTCTGTTTATAATTGATTCTTAGATTTTGAGAACATTAATAAGTCAGTCATTCATTAGTAAATTATTGGCTCTATATCACTTTTATAATAATAATAATAATATAGATGTATATGAACAACAGATGTATGTTATCAACTTTCATAATGATTATAGAGTAGTCGCTGCGAAATTTCTGATACAAGCAAATAATGTTGAACATATTCTATTGATGCGAAATAACTACGATGATATTGTTTGAACGATATTATCATCGTAGCTATTCCTCCTTGATGGTATATATATATAGATATATTTTCTACATCTTTTTTTTTCATCTTGTCAGAAATTTTGCTGCGAGTGAATAATCATAAATTCTATCTCAAATAATGTATATAAATTAATAGATAATAACATAAAATCAAAACTTCTTCAACGGAGAAGCTATTCTTCACCAAACTGAAGAATTTAAACTTATCTATGTACAAAAATGTTTTTGCAATGGATTCCATTCAACTATTCAATTATCAGGGATCCAATCATTCATTTGACTACTGATATATAAGGTTATTATTCGCATATGTAATGAAGAGAGTAGAAAGGTGAATTGATGGAAAAGAATACATTTTACTTTGAAAGTTCAATAACTTGGGAATTATTGAACTAATCACCACTAGAGAATGGAGTGTTGAGATTGATGAGCCATTCTGTGTGCGTCCAATTGGAATTGATGGTGTGAGGTGCTGAGAGCGAGAGCAGTCTGTTGTAGGCCTTTGCTACCTTGTCGTCGTCAGTAGTAGTCGATCGATCGCTGTGGCCGGTGGCCTGCTCAGTTCATTTTTAGTCTGCAAAGTGAAGAGAGAAGAATGGAATGGAAAAAAACGAGGAAGAAGATGAAAAGGAGCAAAAAGAGACGAATAAGAAGAGAAAATAAAAAATAGATAGATTGGTGGGGAAGGTTGAAATGAGGAGTGGTGGATGAAAGGGGATAGGAAGAAGATGACACAGAAGAATAAGAGGAGAAGGATAAAGAGTGACGCTAATAAGCGGTGACAGTCAAATAATCGATAGCCAATACTTATTTAGTAGCTTGCGTGCTGTCTAAAAACTATATTATAGTGACAAGCCAACCGTCAGGACAGAAACGAATGTATTGGCGATGATGAGACTTGTCATTTTCCCCATTACACGGCGGTTAGGGTAGTGCATTTTTCAAAGTGGGACTCATTTATTCATTGGGTTGTCGATGATTGACAAGCTCCTCCCATCTTTCGTCATTCAGTGCCTCTCACAATACCTGCTTCTTATCACCCACTCAACTCCTTTCTGCCAGTGTTATACATAAATAATCATTGTTGACAAAGCCAATATAGAAAACATCAATGGAAATATGGAAGCTAGACACTCTATGTTTTCCACAGTGGGCGGAATGTTTTGATTAAGTGGAATAGTCTAATAGCATGTTATCAAGCTGCAAACAAAGACCGTAGTCAAACCACTAGTAATAATTAAATATAGTAATATAAATTTTTGATAAAATGAAATAGTGTAATACAATGTTACTGAGACCATATTTAATATTGGCCTATACGTCAAGTTGTAAAATAAACATGAATTCGTGATAAAGTGGAATAAACTAATACCATGTTCCAAACATATTTGGAAAATACACCGAAAAGTTACTCACTTCTATGAAACATATCATTGCATTCGTCAGTCAACTGTGAGGTTCATTGGAGGGGAAATCCTCATGATTTTTCAAAAGTCTATAATTCATTCCAGTGATAATAATAATCATGATATAATTTATTAATAACATTTTATCGTTTGATGTTTTCCAATAACAGTATTTTCAATGACAATATGAATACAATTCATGAAGAACAAACAGATTTTTGATCCGAACTCTCCCCATCAACAAGTCAAATAGAGAGTCCAACGGTTATAGGATGTGCTTCTTCGAGATCAGCAATAATTTTATGTTCAAAATAATAGGAGACTGAATGATCCTATTTGTGAGATTGATACGAATTGCTTCAAGCACAAAAGCAATTATCAAAAATAATGAAATTATTGAACTTCATAATTTACAGAGTGAATGTAATGTAATCTTTTATTCGTGTAAGTAATTGGAATTCTGTTTTAAGGAGTCTTGTCAACCTCGATAACTCTTAGGCTACTCTGATAAATACTCTTTCATGGATCAATCTTCATGAGATTTACGCAACGGATAACCATCATCCATGAATGATTTCGCAATTCAATAACAGCTGAATACTGAATCAAGTTACAGAGGTGCTCTAATTATTACAAGACATCGTTGGCCAGGAAGCTCAATGGCTGTGAGAAGTTTTGTCGGAAATGTTACTCTGTGAATGCGATTCACTTCCTGCTGGTGAAAGATACTTCTCACCATAGAAACAAAGCACTAATGGCTGAAAGCACGCCCATGTACAACTCGCCGCACATCCAACCAAATTATTGTTTAATCGCAGTGATTCTTCTTCCTCTCTCACTCTTCTTCAGATTTCCCTGGGAATGAAAATGAAAGCAACTCGCATCTCCTTTTGTGTTTTTGATTCGCAAAAGTCAGCTAAGCCATCACATTGTGCTAAATTAACGCACAACTCTAATCTAAGTCAAACAGATTGTGCTCCATATAATTATCACTGCGCCCTACATTCGTACACCACACGTTGATTAGGGATCATCAACGTATAACGGTTGAAGAAAAACCTGCATATAAAATTACCTGAAAAACTCGATTTCTTTAATACATTAATTATTATTTTTTTCAACAAAAATATTCATGGGATAATACCAAGGGTCAATAAAAATCTCACTTGCCCAATTCCATTCTATCCACACTAATGAACCTGAACTTACTCAATGAATCACTTTTAAATTTAAGTTGTTTTAAGTTTTAAATTTGAATTGTTTTAAGTTTAAATTTGCTTCTTTTTTATGTACTATTATTAGGGCTTCTCTCTCTTTCCTTCCTCTGCGGATGATGTGTGTGTGTGTGTGTGTGTGTGTGTGTGTGTGTGTGTGTGTGTGATACATAAGTATATTTTTACAATAATTTACAATATAAGGCAATGAATCAATAAGCTATTCATTGATTGAAGTGTATTTCCAATCAATTTTCAGTAATTGAATCCATTCATCAATAATGAAATGATAACTAACATCATTTGCACCTACAGTACTTGAATAAAATCAATAAGTGAATTATGTAAATATGATGAATCTAGTGAAAATTGATATTCCATAGTTATGTATAATGTGTCTCAAACAATACCTAACAATAGCCTACATGAATAATTAAAAGATGTAAACCAATGATTGTTCATTCAACAATTTGAATAAATTTCTGTATTCATAAATACAGTAGGTAATCCATGATAATTAGAACTTTAATGAAATGAAATTGAATGAATTGAATTTTCTTGAACATAAGGAAAGCGTTCAATCAACTGAAAAAAATCTTCAATACAAATAAAAATATTCATAATTGTAAAATAACACTATGGTACCGTTTTTGAGATCTTTTTGAAATGAAAAAACAAATAGAGAAACACAATTTGTTAATTTATATTCAAAATGTCTTTAAAATTGTGTTATTCTACAAAATAAGAAATTAAGTAGCCCTGAATATACTGTACCGTATACATTTTCAGAAAAAAATATTCATATATTAAGATCTCAAGAAAACGAAGTATTTTCTATATATAACCAGAGATATTAAATTTGTTGCAGACTTTGGCAGCATGCCTGATAGGAGCAGTGCTGTCAGGTCCTGTGGCTCGTCCCGACGGTGATGCCAAGAAGCCAGAGCAAGCACTTCAACCCAAGGAGCAGCAGCCTTCGCCCATTGCTGTGGCTGCCTCAGCGATCGTCACATCCACCAATGAGGCGAGCAGAGAGAAGAAGAGGTCAGTCCAATGAACCAGTCGAATTCATAGAGAATAATTGCTTTTATTAAGGACGGAGCTATAGGACTCTGTCACACAATCCACTTCAATAAGAATGAAGGAAAAGACGCAGAGTTCTAGGGCTTAGTAAAAGAGAGTTTTGGGGAACAAGTTCTACAGTTTTATGACAAAGCGTTTAGAGGGAAATAGTATGAATGAGAAACATAACATTTGAATAATTGCCATTATTGAGGCGTAGTTAGGACTCTTGGTCCTCTCTGTCACACAATACACTCCAAGTTTGAAGACAAAGACTCCGCGTTCCAGGGCTTGGAAAGGAAGAGATTTAGGGAAAAAGGTCTAGAGTTTTATGAGAAAGCTTCAGAGGAAAACGGTATGAATTGGGAAGGTGCAGAGTTTGAAGGAGGAGTTGCAAAGTTTAGACGAAAGGTTTGATAGTTCCAATGGAGAGCAAAGTGGGAGTTCATTGTGTATTATAAAATTTATGAGATAATAAGAGAAACAATAATCAAGAATTGATAGTATTAGCTTTAGAAGTCAGATATGGATTGATTCATGGAATATTCTTGGAGATTGAATCAAATATGAATAATGAAAAATGAACAAGTATAGACAGTTTGCAGCAATAAATTTGTAAAAATGGACTTCTAGATAACAAAACAACACAATCAATATTTGAATAAGTAATTATGTGTAATTCATGATTGAGTGAAAGGTGATTGTTGTACAAAGTATGTAGAAATTAATCATTTTTGTCTACAGAAGAAAGAACAAGAAACGAAAAGGTTTCATCTCCTCCATTCTTGATCACTTGCTGAGGCGTCTTTCTTATCACTTCTCTGTAGGTCTTTAGGTATCACTGAGGGATTTCTCTGGAATCAAGAATTCTCTTGACTCAGTTGAATCTTGACTCTTGACTCTTGACTCTTTGAATCTCTCCCTTACATATAATCGTTAACAAAATATTATTAAGAGTCAACGCCTGACACACATTTGTATCACCTATAAATTGTGACATTGAACCGAATTGAAATCTACAAACGATATCATTCAATTTGAACACAATTAAAAACCCAGAAAATATTGATAGCAAGCTGCTGTTCAACTAACATCACTATTTTGTGGTATATATGAATAATCTACTAAATTATCAATTATTATTATTGAAAGGATGAAATGGACATTATTTCACTTCCACTTGACTTTGCAAGGACAAGAATTCCTTTAGACCAGCAGAAGTCGAGAAGAAATGTTGCTCCTCACAGCAATAAAGGAGTGAGAAAGTGATACCTATTATGGATAGAAAATTCACTGAACGTGTTGCTGGTTTTGGTAGTGACAAAATGTTAATTGAAGAATCATTGGAATCTCGTCACGACCACTGGTCTTTTGCTCTGATACACCTGTAGGCCATGAGTCATGAACTTACTGCTGCAAGCTAAACAGCTCTATAGATCACTCTCATTGAATCGTGTCATACGGGTGGCATACAGTAGAAAAAGAACGTGAGTAGAAAGTATTAAGCATGGAAGGGAGGTGAATCTCTAAATTAGTTTTATTGTGTTGCATCATTCATTCTTTAATGCATTCTATATTGTGTCTCGGTTTTTAAAATAATTTCGAGCAACAAATTTTTTGAACACGGAAGAATATCATCCTTATAACCTACTGAATATCATTGAATACTTCCATAAGTATAAATTATCATCTCCCTTTTCTATTCTCTATTCTATGACTAGAAGAATTGATAAGAGTCTCTACGTAGGTAGTCTACAGTTCACTCATAATATTCTGATCTTATATTCTTCATCTTATAAAGGTGTTATGAACATCGCTTTTGCTAAGCAATTGAACCGTCTTTTTTTTCACAATATAATATATTATATATTATTCAGTGCAAAGTGTATTTCTCCAGATATAATGCTGCTGTTGTAAAGCATCAATTACAGCTGAAGCTAATGACATTTTGAATTCTTCTTATGTCAAAATTTATGTTTCAGTATCGCATCAAACCTTGAGTCCCGAACTGGATGGGTTGGAGGCGGCGGAGGAGGTGGAGGTGGAGGATATGACCATGGAGGCGGCGGCGGAGGATTTGGTGGCGGTTTCGGTGGAGGCCACGGAGGAGGCGGTGGTGCATACGGAGGCGGAGGCGGTGACTTTGGAGGCGGACACGGAGGTGGCGGAGGTGGTTATGGAGGAGGTGGCGGAGGCCATGATGTAGGAGGATACGGAGGCGGCGGCGGTGGATTTGGTGGCGGAGGTGACTTTGGAGGTGGTCACGGAGGTGGTGATCACGGTCATGGAGGAGGTGGTGGATTCGGAGGCGGCGGTGATCATGGCCATGGTGATGGAGGTGGATATGGAGGCGGCGGCGGTGGATATGGAGGTGGAGGTGGTGACTTTGGAGGCGGTCACGGAGGCGGTCATGGAGGCGGCCACGGAGGCGGAGATAGCTACAGCGTAGGAGGATACAGCGGAGGAGGGGGTCATGGAGACGGAGGTGGATTTGGAGGTGGTGGACATGGAGGCGGCGGACATGGCGGCGGTGGATACGGAGGCGGCGGGGGATACGGAGGTGGCGGTGGAGGCGGATTCGGTGGAGGCCATGGAGGTGGCGGCGGCGGTGGATATGGAGGAGGAGGAGGTGGAGATCACGGAGGTGGTCATGAGCACAAGAAATGTGAAAAGAAGTTAGCCTGGAAAGAAGAATGGAAACAGGTATGGAAAACTGTTCAGAAGAAAATATGGAAGCAAGCCTGGAAGAAAATCCAGGTCCCAATCTGGAAGGAAGTTCAAGTACCCATCTGGAAGGAAATCCAGGTACCAGAATGGAAGAAGATTCAAAAGCCAATCTGGAAGGAAATTCAAGTCCCTGCATGGAAAGAAATTCAAGTTCCAGACTGGAAGAAGGTCCAGAAGCCCATCTGGGTTGAAATAAAGGTGCCTAAGTGGAAAGAGTACCAAGTACCCGATTGGAAGAAGTCGTACGTGCCAGAATGGGTGAAAGAGTGGGTGCCAGGGCCAAAACCACTCGGCAAAGACGAGCATGGATGGGAGTACACTGCTCATGACCTCTGGAAGAAGAAACTCATCTGGAAGCCGATCTGGAAGAAAGTGTGGAGAACTGAGAAGAAACAAATCTGGGTGCCAGAGAAGAAGCTGGAATGGAAAGAAGAATGGAAACAGATCTGGAGAACCGAGAAGAAACAGATCTGGATTCCCGACAAGAAACTAGCCTGGAAGGAGGAGAGCATCCAGGTTTGGAGAACGGAGAAGAAACAGGAGTGGGTGACCGAGAAGAAGAAAGCATGGAAGGACGAGTGGAAGGCAATCCAGGTGCCCGCCTGGAAGGAAGTGCAGGTGCCCGATTGGAAGAAGGTCTGGAAGCCAGTCTGGGAGAAGATCTGCATCACAGTGCATAGAGAAGAGCATTGGGACTGATCGGCCATTTCACGACTGAGAGAGAACAAAAAAGACCTTCCCCAATGCGAGCTCCTCGTCGAGCGACTCAAAATATACCATCAATGAAATCATACCATGAAAACCTACCATTTCCTTATCGTCCTGTCTATGTAAAATAATGTTGTGTACAGTTTCTTTTGTATAGAACGTATTATTTTTTATACTTGTTGAATTTGTTATATGATTGTACAAAATAGGTTTAAGTAATAAAATTCCAAAAAATATGTGTGGTTTCATTTTCATTTTGTTCATCCTCAGCATTTCAATACTCTTGTCATTTTCTACTGGTGATATTACTGGAATAGTATTACATTTTCCACATGTATCTCAAGTTCCAACTGGAAGTTTAGTGAACTTATTGACCACACCGAGAGTAGAAAAATGTTATAAATGTAGTGACATGATTCTATGGGTTATAATTTCAAATATTAAAAACTATAAAATTTACATAATCCAATTTATTTTTGAAAGGTGAGTATTATATGAGCAACCATTATGTCGATGCTCTGTATTCGAACATAGAACTAAATTATCTAAATGAATTTCTCAAGAGACTATTGAATGTTGAACAAAGAAATTGAGGCCGGAGTAATGAATAGCAGGAGAATCAGTGCCGAAGGATCAATTCAAGTAAGAAAATTTGTGAAAAACTGAGCTGATGTGGAATTTTAAACTTGACTTTAATTGCGTTAATATTCGAAGCATTTGTAGAATATTCGTTGATTTTGTGGAACTCTATCATAAATGAAAGCAGTGGAATATCGTCTATTGAAATTTTTATTTTAAGCAGTCTACTACAGCTCCATGCTTTCATCGCTCAATCGGTCACATTTTCAACAGTAGCCTACTTTGAAATAAAGAGTGAAATAAAAAAATTTCAAGTGTTCCCATCCTCTTATAAATATTTTCAAACAATATAGTCGGTTAGTTCTGTAGTTATCCTGAATTATTAAGAACAATCCCACTTCCTCACATGGAACATAATTCCTGTTTGAATTTGATAAAATTTGACATTTTTATGCAATGATGAGTCAAGGGATCATTTTGTTTCATAATATAAGGTTTCAGTGAGTCCTAATGTTGGGAACATTTAATTCAAATCTTACTAACGAATAAATAATCCGACACTCAAATAATTTAAAGTTTCACGTCTCTATTGTAGTATTTCCATATGAATAAGTAGAATGGTCGATTGAGTCGATTCGTCGTCTTCCTACTAATGGTCGATTAGGCAATTTGCCTGTTCCGACTTCAAACTCCCCATCACATCCATATTTAGCGGGGTCTGTCTACACTTCTCTTCCCAACCAAGTTATTCGACATCACTGCCATGAAAATCCTGTCGCTCTTTATCCTTTCAACATGATCTTTCCACATTAGCCGATTTTCTTCAATCTTCTGACATATGGAGACTATGTTGAGCTCACTTCATATATCGAGTTCGATATTAGTCAATTGAGTTGATAAAAAAATTAAATAATGTATTCTAATATTCTATTATCGAAAGTTAATTTTATAATTAATCACATAAGCTTGAAGGAGCATCACTCCTCTATAGCCATTGAGTCATTTCAAGCTCAATTGTCACACTTTTCACAGTTAATGATTGAAATTAATGAGAAGATTTGACGTCGAGCAAGATCAAACCACAACGTTAAGGCTGTGCAAAGGCTGAAAATAAACTTTCTATTGGTGAACTTTTTCAAAGTTTTTCGATTTGTATATCATCAAGCTATCAAAATGAAAAAGTTTTCTTAGGAAAACATTTTTTTTTTCGATCATTACTTTTTGAGATATGAGCGCCTAAAGTTTAAATTTTTGGGACAGAACATTCCAAATTCGGTAAGAGATAAATCTATGCGATTTAGAGGATTGATTCTTCATGGTATTGTTGATCTATTAAAACAAAAATTTTCTGAGAAATATCAATTTTTAATAAAGTTATTCAATTTACCAAAAATAACTTTTTGAGTTATTTTTGGTCTTTTTTGGTAAATTCGATAACTATATCAAAAACTGATATTTCCAGAAGAATTTTGTTTCACTAGATCAAAAATAACGTGAAAAATCAATCCTCTGAATCTGATAGATTTATCTCTTACCGAATTTAAAATGATCTGTCCCGAAAATTTAAACTTTAGGCGCTCATATCTCAAAAAGTAATGATCGGAAAAAACATGTTTTCTTTAGAAAACTTTTTTATTTTGATAGCTTGATGATATACAAATCGGAAAACTTTGAAAAATATCACCAATAGGAAGTTTATTTTTAGCCTTTGCTCAGTCTTAAGTAGTGGAAGTTGCATTCCAGTTTCAGTTACGGTTCCGTCCTCTAGGAAAACGTTCGTGGCACAATTCGGAGCACGGAATAATTTATTCACACGAACAGCCTGGATCTAGTGTGGGAAAATGGGAATCGAAAATAACCGAGTTAAGAGAGCTGAGTAGTTGGGTCTAGAATTTTATCAAACTGCAAAACAGGTACCAAGATTGGAAATGTTCCAACTCCATTCCTTCCTTTTATTCATGTGGTATGATAGACTACGCTACGGGAACGAGTATTTTGACTTCAAATCAGCATTAATAGCGACTTCATCACCAAATTCTTCATAGATTAATAGAACAGATTTATTCACAATGATGTATGAACAAATTTTAGTACAATGTAAACGACTTTCCACTCACTAGTCAGTTTATTGATCCTAAAGGTGCAATTCCTTAGTGACGACTCGAGACGCGTACATCAGTATATTGTACATATCCTCAAACATTTTATGAGTAAGAATATCAGTTGACGATTTTTTATCACTTCAGCCTCACCTTGATCTAGGGGTGCCCACAGGGGAAAGACTGCGTCATAAAAACTCTTGTGACAGGGGGGGGGTCGAAACCAATCCTTGTTAGGGGGGACAAAAAAAATTTCAGCAGCGTTTGAAATAACGACTGACGACCTTTTACTTACAAGAGTGCCTTATTTTTGGGGTTGGGCTGGTACTAGAATGTGAGGGCGCCCCGCTTGATCCCAAGCAGCACCAGTAAGCATTCGTACAATCGAAATAATACATTATTTATATTCATCAATTTACTGGAATACAGAAGTTTAGAGGAAGGAATGACAACAAATATCTCTTCCATTATTGTACCATACCACTGATAAAATTTTGTCCATTCACACTCTGCTGTAGCATTCAATTCAGGAGTCGTTCAATCAAACTGCAATCAATCTAAATACAATCAATCATAAATCAACATAATCTTGATTTGATTATGGAATTATTGCAAATTATAGCAGCGTATACCTCCAATCCATGCCTATATATTAATAAACTGGAATCTATACTCCACCTCAATCTTTCATACTCAACTCTGTTCTACAGAAGGATGCGTTTAACGCAAGTCTTCTCCTCAAATAAGTACAGAAAGAGAAACAAAGGGAAAATTAACTGATGTCGAATGATTAATTCGTTAAAAATTGGATTGAATTTCAAACCTTAGGCATATTAAATTTCTCCTTTTCAACTCATCAAATAAGATCTTATTGAAAAGTCAAATCAAAATCGTATTTAATTTTATCGTTAATCCAATTGAACCCAAATCGAATCAATAATGTAATCCAATATCAATGAGATCTTATCGAAAAGTCAAATCAAAATCGTATTTAATCGTTTTCAATCGTTAATTCAATTGAACCCAAATCGAATGAAATGTAATCCAATATCAATCAATAACCAAGTTCTCAAGCAAGTGATTGGAGTACCGTTACACAAGAAGTAAGATGAGTTCAAGAAACTTGCAGACAGTTGATGATTGGCAAACCATTTTATGGTGATATTCGCAGGTGTGAATACGACTCTTACCGAATCATCATAACCTGACTGAAGGATTGCATTCGTTGAAGAATTGATTACAGCGATAATTAGAATGAATATTGCTGGTCGCCTAGCAGCTGACAAAAGATATGGAAATTCACTCCGGCGAAAAAACCTGTCTGCTTATTATTGCAAGTGTGAACGACGGTTAGATAAAAGTGCGCCATGATGTAACGACCGTGGAGGGGGAGGCCTTTGTGAAGCGCCGAGACGGCGGGCTACTCGCTGCTGACAATGAACAGTGCTTTCAAGTTGCTGCTATTTATGGCTTTTAGCATGTTCGGCTCGACTCGCTTTACCTGAGCATCGATAAACTTGAGACTCACTCACTTTCTCTCAGAGACGAACAGCACAATCCTAGAGCAAGGTCGCTGAGGGCGGTCACGATCTCTGAGTTGTCTGCAAAGAAAAGTCATGACTCGGGTTTAAAAGAAGAAAAACGCTCACAGGAAGCGGGATCCGTGGACCTCTTTCTATCGATGAATGATGACCCATTTGGTTGCCTTGCTCGAAACCGATAAATGGCTCCAGTAACATCTGACAATCAGGCTCACAAGAATGAACGGTTCACAATGCGGGCCCGATTATTGAAATAGGAACGCATTATGTAAATGTGTTATGTCTGTTGATGATTTCTTTGCGAGACTCGTGTTCTACTGATGGTTCTGTCGTATGTTCTTCAACTAATCATGTTTTTAACGAGGTGGATAGTTCAATTGAGACACGATCTTTTACTCGATGATTGTTCTTCTTTTGCTAGTAAATCGATATGATGAAGAAAAATGATATAATCCAATCTATGAGATCTCTTTCGCCGTAATGAATAAATAATCAAAGAATTCTATGTAAAACACAATGTTCAATTCAAAACCCCAGGCTCTTTGACTATAACATTTCCAAGTTCTAGGAATGATCTGTAAAATGCTGAGTTTTCTCTTATCCTATGAATTCTTACTGTACTGGATAGAAACAGAATTACTATGAGAGAATGAATCGAATTATCAGGGGTGCTCACCTCCAAACACACCTCTTATTAAATTGAGAAAAAATCAGCTTCCATTACACCCCTCCCCCCATACTAACATTAAGTAAAAAAGGAAATGTGGTCAGTAGTCATTTTTAACACTGCTGACATTTTTAGGACGCCCCTCTTCCCAAGATAAGATTTTGACCCTCCGCCCAAAAATCTCAACGACGCAGCTTGCTGGGATCCACCCCATCCTTGAGAAATGAACTTTGAAACCTTCTTCTCGAGGTAGAGCAGTTCATTCAAAAATATCGGGGCACCGAGCTTCGCTCGTTATTTTAATTTATTTAAAAAGAATAGAATAGAATTTCATTGGTCATAAAATATTCACATGAATGGACTTCGTCAATTTTTTAACATTAAGTCAAAACAAACAAAAAAAAATTAGAATAAATCAGTATTAGTACAATACAATAAAATAGCATGAATCACATAAAACGATTCCAATCTATTCTAAAAAAGTAATGTACGTTGTACAAAAATTCATCAATTAACACTGCTTTCAATATTTTTTAAATTGTGTGCAAGTGAGTAAGTACTTTCAAGTGGTCAGGTGTGGAGTTATATAATTTGATAGATGTGAAGTGCCAGTTTCTTTGTGATTTAGTATGACTGTACAACGGAATTCTCTAACAGTAAACAGAAACAGAACACAATTCTCTGAAATGATCGTGTTTATATTAATTCACAGCTGGCTATACGTCATCTTATGAATTTCGGGGATGGGATATTTTGATTTTTCACATCCTCTCTCGCTCACTCTCTTTTTTACGATCCACAGCTGTTTCAGCCAAGGATGAATTATCCTTTAAATGTCGTTCAGCGAGTTTTCCCAAGGATGAGACCTAGTGCAATCGAATTGTTATATCATAAACCATCTATGTTCCAATTTTCGTGAAAACCGTTAGAGCCGTTTTCGAGATCCGTTGAACATAAATATATACCCATTTAACCATATAACCACATAACCACATAACCACATAACCAGATAACCAGATAACCAGATAAGCACATAACCATATAAATATATATATACATATTGTGATGAATCTTTCAAATAGATCTCATGAAAAGAGAGAAAAATTGTGATTACCTTTTAAAATGAAAGAATTTGCTAAAGGAATAGTTAGCGACCGAGCGATAAAGCTTACTTATCAATAACTGTATATTTGATAAGAGTACCATTCTGTACTGAATATTTTTCTAGGAAAATTATTCAATAAAATTATAATTATTTTGCAAATAAAGCAAAAATTGTTTATGAATCGCTCACTGATTTTGAGGTTACACTTTATTTACTATCGATCAGATGTTTTTAAAACAGTTCGAACGCAGCTGACTGATTCAAAGTATTGTCAAATGTCATGCTAGCTTCACGTAAGATGTAAAATATCATTCCTAAAAATTATAAAACTATCAATAAAGGACCAAGAATTTCAAATAAAAAAAAATAAAATGTATGTGTTATCGTTGAAATTATTTATTATTTAAGAAATTATATTATATGTCCGGTCTTATTGTAACTAAATAGGTCATAGCATGAAATTATATTATTGATAAAATGGCAGAAATTAATTATAACAATCTCAAACCTAATAAAAATTGTATAAGAATATTAATTTATTAATGATTTAATTCAACTGAACCACATGGTAATTAAATCTCTTTGGCAGGTCTAAGCCAATCACAGTGCATAGAAATAGCACCAAGAAGGTGATCGTTTGAAAGCAACACATGTTAATCTATTATCAGACACCAACCCTGCCTTATCATTTACGCTAGCACATGTACATTGTATGAGAGGAACTATGTATATAAGATTAAGCAGTTTTAAGAATTACACAAATTGAATTATTATTGTGATTAAAGAATTATATTCTACTGCCTGCCATTGACGTCACGTCTACGTCACAAGCGTTCTACCAATGGCAAATTTTTATGCAAATTATTACATCGAGATTCTGAGAAGAAAGGTCTAGCCAAGAAGCTGAGAGAAAAGACAGCACTTCCCTTTTGAAATCCTCACCGTGCAGATCTCTTTTTATAGTTACCAAGACCTATTTGTGAAAATTTCTTGTTCGATTTTAAATGTTCTATTTGTGAGCCGATATTTTAGGCCAATTTATTTGTTATTCGTAAATTTCTGTTTTCATCAATCGATAAATTAAAAGCTTAAAGTAAATTATCCCTTGATTAATTCGGTGAAGGAGATATTTAAATTAAAATTCCCCACGTGCTGAAACCGAAGCCTGGATTGCCGCCGATCAAACGATTTTTGATCTAAAGAAGAAAACCACGACCGCCAAGGAAATTCACGTGAGTTTTAAGTTTTAAAAGGGGCCCCAATCTACGCTTGGAAAAATATTTCAGTGCAGAAACATAAATTTTTTCTTCGTTAAACTATTGGCCACGCCGACAAGCGCTTTTAGTTATTAAGAGCCTAAAATTTATTCAATATTTAATTCATACGAACTTGTAGTTGATTAGCTATCCTCCGCTGCCTGAACCACGACCCCTAGCAATTTTAAAATATTTTATAATTCATTTTTTCACTATTTTTTCAAAACTGTTCAATTTTATCAATTGTAAAATTCTGTTGAATCACGCATGGTATCATGCAAGCACAAGAAAATTTTTAACTATTCTGTTAATGCCAAATTATTATCAACCTGTGAATCAAATTCTGAACCTGCACTGTATAATTACATATTTTATTATAATATATATTTCAGTTTTGTTAATTCGCTTTCTGAGTTCGATTATTTCTTAAGCCTGTCAATTATTGTGTCTGATACGTTCTATATCATCAAGAACCGATCGAATACGATCATTGGAATAATTGAATTAAGCTGGATACTGGAGCAGGTCTAAGTGGATGTAGCGAGTGGGGTCAGATCGAGATATTTATTCTTTGTCCTTACCTGCTCATATATCAGCTTTTATCTGTTACCTACCTCGACTTAGGAGCGAACGCATCAATTGTACAGCAGTGGCAGCCATAGATCATATAAATTCCTACAATAGAGCTTAAAACCCGACAAGACTCTGTTCTCGAAATATATTCTGAACGATATTTGGTTCAAATACCGTATTTTAATCCTTCAGAACTTATTAGAGACGCAGTCCCGTAAATTATCTACATCGGGATTTTTGCTCGACCTGTATGATTTTGTATGCTCATTCTTCACAGGTAATAATTTTAAGGTATCCGTATTCAGTGTTTAGCGTCCGCTACACTACTTATAAAAATTTCATCATTATACAATCTGTCATTAGAAGAATCAAGGGTGAGCGAGCGTTTAGGCCTCCCGCGATTCTGACAATTGTATGAATCTTGTAGTGAATCAATCAGTCTGGTGTTCACTCAGCGTCCACGCACGCAATTATAAAATTTATAGCCTCTACACCATTGACTCAGTACAAGATTCACCCTACATGTGTGAAGCCATCAAATACCGCTCCACATGATTTGCCGGCCCAACGTGAGGCATTTAGATTCAGCACTACATGATTTGGCAAATCTCTCTACATATGTGAGGCGAGTTAAAAAACGCACCACATGATTTGGCGCCCAACAGTGATAGGCATTGAAGAGGTGGATAATCGACTACGAGGATTATTTAGTTGCTCAGTATACTATAGCGCTGACAACGAGAAAATTTTGAAAAATTCATGGTTGTGAATTTTTTCGAATTTAATATTAACTGTTCACTGTTATATAAAATAACAAGAAGTACCATACCAAATTTTTGAACGGAAAAGAAATTTATCGATTGATGAGTTTTTAGAGAAAAAATCGAACTCAGAATTTTATTATTGTGTTATTCGAAAATTGGTCATACTATAAGTCATAGGTTTAAGAAATACCATAAGAAAGGTGATATTATTTGAAGAATATTAGGTCTATATAGAAACAATTCATAAAAATTTACAGAAAAGAGGATTGAAGTTATTTACATTTTTAAAAGTTTTTAAAGCATAAAGAGGGAAGTAAAATTAAATCACGGATATATTGCGGAATAATTCAAACAGAATACTGTTCCTTTTATATAAAATTTTGCAAAGAATACTAGCCCTATATATAGAATTGCGGCAAGAAATTATAAGAATAAAATATTTATAATAATAGTAATAATAAATTATAAGAGGCGTACCTGTATTACCGCATAAGTGTTCACTGTGTATCCTGTATGTTCTTGTCATTTTTATGTTAACGATATTGCTAACTTGACTCATTTTATCACTGAGCACATTGTTAAACCACTTTTTTCTGTATTTCACTCACTACGAAGCTATAGCAATTTCTATTGGATTTCTTATTAATTATTTTGTATATCACAACACTTTCACGTTTTTTATTCACCGCACACGTTCGTCGCGTTATTCTCTCACAAACCATGGCAGGAAACGACCAGGTCAATCCAAGTCTGTCGGACAACGAGGACATCTCACCCGATTGTTTGCCGCCATCCGAATCCATCACCGCAGCCGCCGATTTCCATCCCAATGTACTGGATGATTTATCTTCGACACAGGTGGAGGAGAGCTGCATCCTAGTGGAAGATCCGTCGGCAGCCCAAGAGCCGGAGGACGAAACATCGGGAGAGCATACGGACGACGACGCCCCAGAGACAGGAACTCCCATTTCTCGTACCGTTGCTCGGATGAAGAACCAGCGGATGACCGTTAGATGTACACCCGATCCCGCCATGGATATGGACACCCTCCTGAAAGCAATAACCAAGATGAATGAGAAAACAAATGAAGCAATAAACGACTTAAAAGAAGACAACAAACGAACAAAGGAAGAATTAAAGGAAGACAACAAACAAATAAAAGAAGCATCGAAGAAAACAAATGAAGCTATAAACAATCTAAATGAAAAAAGCGACCAAACAAAGGAAGAATTAAAAAAGGAAGTTCAAGAAGCAAAGAAGGTAAATGAACAGGGTTTGGAGAAGTTGAGCCAGCGAATGGACAGAGCATTCCATGATACCGATAATACCATCAAAAAATTAGCTGAGTGTCTGGATAAATCAATTTTAGAAACAAATAACTGATTGGATAGGATATCTGAAGATATGCATATGGGAAAAATCAGCGTCGAAGTCAGCATTAAGAAACATATACATGTGGAGAAGGATACAATAAAGGTGGTTAAAGTCAAACAAGCAAGCGAACATAACACATGTATGGAAAACCAACCCACAGAGAATGTCAAGACTGAAGTCGCGCCGCACCCCGCAGAACGCCGAGAGGGACCAGCCGACATCACCCGCCAGGCCGAGGACGACATCCATCAAGCAGAGGGACAGCACATATCACCGCCCGCAGAATGCCAAGAGGAGCCGGACGACATCGCCCGCCAAGCTGAGGATGACATCGATAGCGTAGAGGGACAGCCCGTACCACCGCGCGCCGGACACCAGGAGTCCAAGGACGTTGCCCGCCGCGTGGAAGAGCAGCCCGGACCGCCGACCGCCCACATCACCGTCCATCCACCAAGGACAGCGCCTGCAACATATAAACCCAGCATTCATGAAGATAGTCACCTAAACAATAGAAATGAAACAGAAACCCACAACAAATTGAAATCACAACTGAAAATAAAAACCTCTAAATCAAAACAACACACAAGTAAAATAGCAGCTCCACGGAAAAGAAAAATGGTCTCAAGAGAAATTTATCTACATCGCCGTCATGTTAGGCTGAAATCGTACATCAAATCTTTTACAAGCATGCATGATAGGAGAAAAACCATATCAAGAAGAACCTACAACCACCGCAGTCATGTCCGGTTAAAATCAAGTAGACTGTACACCGGCATGCAAAAAAGGAAAATATCGTTTGAAAAAACCCACAGACACCACCGGCATGTCAGGTTTAAAAAGATCAAACTACATGTCACCGGTCAACAAGGAAAGACAACATTGGCTGAAGAGATCTACCTACTTCGTCGGCACATCCGTTTTAAGCAAAGTTTAGTAAAACGGATAGTTGCAAATTGGAATTGGACCTTGAATGACACCGAATCAAATTTAGATGGGGGCTTAAAAAAATAAATTTGAATTAACTGGAAACTACATTTGTGGAATACACCAATTATCAAACACTTCATAATCACAGCCTACCCACCGAATCATATCTTTGCAGCTAGCATTTTTCTACTGCAGCCTAATCAACATAGCCTAAACTTCGCCGCATCTCAGTCAATAAGGAAATATTATTAATTCACTTCAAATGAAGAAACCGAAATCAACTTTAATAACAGAAGAAAATAAAACTACAAAACAACTTTAAAAATTTACCAACCTAATCAAGCCATCCGCCTCATGTTACAGTCATCACAGAAGAAATCGCCTAGTACAATCCTCACAACTGAAAAACAGAAACAAGAGTTATATTATCCACGGAAAATAATTATAAAAATTAGAAATAACATGAAATTAGTAGTGAATAGGAGGAAAGAAAATAAACAAAGTTTATTTGAAAAAATGTGTAAATCTAACCTCGAAATACAGAATCAATAGAAAAATCTACTCAGAACCAAAGCCTGTTCAATAATTTTCTTCGTCACACCAACCAATGTGTGCGAAATCACAGAGTCAATGTATAGGAATCAAAGCAATATCGTTATTTAATTAATGTAACCTATTATTTAATGT
Source organism: Nilaparvata lugens (assembly GCF_014356525.2). NCBI lineage: Eukaryota > Metazoa > Arthropoda > Insecta > Hemiptera > Delphacidae > Nilaparvata > Nilaparvata lugens. The sequence goes on from NC_052509.1 coordinate 23,270,871, forward strand.
GAAAATTATAAGAAAAAACGCAACCAAAAATATATATTTATGTTAACTTGCACGAAATGCGCATGTTTTATGTCATATGAATGTATCTCTAAAAAACTCCAAAGAAAATGAAATTCTTACCTTCAAATGTGAAATTTATTACTGTTGCATCAAAAGATCATGAATTGAAATTCAAATTGATAAATGTAAGACTTAACATTTGTAACCAGCATTGATAAAAATCAATAAAGCCGTTTCAAGTGTAACCCTGTTTGTACACAACGTACTAAGCGCAAATAAGAAATTGCTCGGGTCAAACGGTGGACGATTGTCAAGTCACCGAAGTAAAATCACACTCTCACCCAATTTATGTAAAAGCCAGAATAAAGAGTCGAAACCTGTAATAACTATGAAAAAATGATGAAAGTCTATATTTGTTGCAAATACTATTCAAATCTTAAGAAGTAATATGTGAAATCTTGTATATTTGTTATAGTTATGGGTCTGCTCATAAGCCACCCGTGAATGGAAGTTGTGGAGTTGTTTTAATGAAGGATCCAAAGAGACCTCATTAATTATTGTATTTCGATTGTATCCAATGAAAGGAACAATCAATTATTTATTTTCTCGTAGCCAAAAGTGCACGATATATTGTTTTTAGTGTTAAGTGTTGAGTTTTCGTAGAAGTAAGGAGATGAAATAGTGTATTCATCACAATATCGGATTTTTCAAATAGTCATTGTTTCGACTCGTCTCCCAATTACCTATTTAAAATATCCTGGGGGCTTTTGTGTGATGAATCTTTCAAATAGATCTCATGAAAAGAGAGAAAAATTGTGATTACCTTTTAAAATGAAAGAATTTGCTAAAGGAATAGTTAGCGACCGAGCGATAAAGCTTACTTATCAATAACTGTATATTTGATAAGAGTACCGTTCTGTACTGAATATTTTTCTAGGAAAATTATTCAATAAAATTATAATTATTTTGCAAATAAAGCAAAAATTGTTTATGAATCGCTCACTGATTTTGAGGTTACACTTTATTTACTATCGATCAGATGTTTTTAAAACAGTTCGAACGCAGCTGACTGATTCAAAGTATTGTCAAATGTCATGCTAGCTTCACGTAAGATGTAAAATATCATTCCTAAAAATTATAAAACTATCAATAAAGGACCAAGAATTTCAAATAAAAAAAAAATAAAATGTATGTGTTATCGTTGAAATTATTTATTATTTAAGAAATTATATTATATGTCCGGTCTTATTGTAACTAAATAGGTCATAGCATGAAATTATATTATTGATAAAATGGCAGAAATTAATTATAACAATCTCAAACCTAATAAAAATTGTATAAGAATATTAATTATTAATGATTTAATTCAACTGAACCACATGGTAATTAAATCTCTTTGGCAGGTCTAAGCCAATCACAGTGCATAGAAATAGCACCAAGAAGGTGATCGTTTGAAAGCAACACATGTTAATCTATTATCAGACACCAACCCTGCCTTATCATTTACGCTAGCACATGTACATTGTATGAGAGGAACTATGTATATAAGATTAAGCAGTTTTAAGAATTACACAAATTGAATTATTATTGTAATTAAAGAATTATATTCTACTGCCTGCCATTGACGTCACGTCTACGTCACAAGCGTTCTACCAATGGCAAATTTTTATGCAAATTATTACATCGAGATTCTGAGAAGAAAGGTCTAGCCAAGAAGCTGAGAGAAAAGACAGCACTTCCCTTTTGAAATCCTCACCGTGCAGATCTCTTTTTATAGTTACCAAGACCTATTTGTGAAAATTTCTTGTTCAATTTTAAATGTTCTATTTGTGAGCCGATATTTTAGGCCAATTTATTTGTTATTCGTAAATTTCTGTTTTCATCAATCGATAAATCAAAAGCTTAAAGTAAATTATCCCTTAATTAATTCAGTGAAGGAGATATTTAAATTAAAATTCCCCACGTGCTGAAACCGAAGCCTGGATTGCCGCCGATCAAACGATTTTTGATCTAAAGAAGAAAACCACGACCGCCAAGGAAATTCACGTGAGTTTTAAGTTTTAAAAGGGACCCCAATCTACGCTTCGAAAAATATTTCAGTGCAGAAACATAAATTTTTTCTTTGTTAAACTATTGGCCACGCCGACAAGCGCTTTTAGTTATTAAGAGCCTAAAATTTATTCAATATTTAATTCATACGAACTTATAGTTGATTAGCTATCCTCCGCTGCCTGAACCACGACCCCGAGCAATTTTAAAATATTTTATAATTCATTTTTTCACTATTTTTTCAAAACTGTTCAATTTTATCAATTGTAAAATTCTGTTGAATCACGCATGGTATCATGCAAGCACAAGAAAATTTTTAACTATTCTGTTAATGCCAAATTATTATCAACCTGTGAATCAAATTCTGAACCTGCACTGTATAATTACATATTTTATTATAATATATATTTCAGTTTTGTTAATTCGCTTTCTGAGTTCGATTATTTCTTAAGCCTGTCAATTATTGTGTCTGATACGTTCTATATCATCAAGAACCGATCGAATACGATCATTGGAATAATTGAATTAAGCTGGATACTGGAGCAGGTCTAAGTGGATGTAGCGAGTGGGGTCAGATCGAGATATTTATTCTTTGTCCTTACCTGCTCATATATCAGCTTTTATCTGTTACCTACCTCGACTTAGGAGCGAACGCATCAATTGTACAGCAGTGGCAGCCATAGATCATATAAATTCCTACAATAGAGCTTAAAACCCGACAAGACTCTGTTCTCGAAATATATTCTGAACGATATTTGGTTCAAATACCGTATTTTAATCCTTCAGAACTTATTAGAGACGCAGTCCCGTAAATTATCTACATCGGGATTTTTGCTCGACCTGTATGATTTTGTATGCTCATTCTTCACAGGTAATAATTTTAAGGTATCCGTATTCAGTGTTTAGCGTCCGCTACACTACTTATAAAAATTTCATCATTATACAATCTGTCATTAGAAGAATCAAGGGTGAGCGAGCGTTTAGGCCTCCCGCGATTCCGACAATTGTATGAATCTTGTAGTGAATCAATCAGTCTGGTGTTCACTCAGCGTCCACGCACGCAATTACAAAATTTATAGCCTCTACACCATTGACTCAGTACAAGATTCACCCTACATGTGTGAAGCCATCAAATACCGCTCCACATGATTTGCCGGCCCAACGTGAGGCATTTAGATTCAGCACTACATGATTTGGCAAATCTCTCTACATATGTGAGGCGAGTAAAATACCGCACCACATGATATACAGAAATTGCTCGCTTAATAATATAATAGGATAACACATAGTTGAGATATTTTACCTGTAGAACAGCTGTTTTGACGACTTTTGAAAAATCATCAAATTTCACAATATTTACACAAAAGAAAATATACTCTGAAAACAATATGCACAATAGTATGATCATATAGTTTTAAATATGCAGCCGCCAATTGTCATTATATTGAGTTTAAGAATGAGGCTTACAGTTCGATGTGCAAGGAAAGTTGTATGAGTGTACCACACCAGACTGTTTCTGGGACTTGTGGCAGTTGATAGAGCTTATCAATGACTATTTTAGGTATAAATTTAATTAAAATCGTTTGAGCCATTTTCGAGAAAATCGCTAAAAACCCTGTTTTTGACAACATTTTCGCCATTTAAGCCGCCATCTTGAATTGCATGTGATCGGAATTGTTTGTGTCGGATCCTTATAGTGTAAAGACCTTAAGTTCCAAATTTCAACACACACACACACACACACACACACACAACACACACACACACACACACACACACACACACACACACACCACACACACACACACACACACACACACACACACACAAACACACACACACACACATACAGACCAATACCCAAAAACCACTTTTCTGGACTCAGGGGGCCTTGAAACGTACGGTATAGAAATTTTTTCGGAAAGCAATACTTTCCTTACCTATGGTAATAGGGCAAGGAAAGTAAAAATGAGAGACGAATTTTGAAGGAATATGGGTGAGATAAAACAATCTTAAGAGTAATGATGAAAGAATTCACAAGAATAGGACAAGTGAGCAGCCAATTACAAACAAGTTCAGGATCACGTGACTTGACATAACTCTAGACTCTGTCTACTCACTCGCTGAGGTCATCGTGTCGCGATATCTATTTCTGAGTTCTAGTGATAGAGTGCAGTAGTAATTGGGGGACTTTTTTTGTCGAATGTAGATTGAATGAGTGACGATATAACATGTAACTACTGTACTGTAATATAACTTTCACCCCCTTCCGGTTTGATAGTCAATACTCTTGGACTTCAAACCAGGAGAAGTGACCTGGATATTTTTGAATTGCTATTTTTTTTTCGATTCGTTTAGAAACTGATAATGATAATGTTTCTATGAATGACAGTTGAATTCAATGAACGAAGATTAAATCATATCTTCAATTGGCCAAATACGTTTCAGATCGTTAGATATTAGACCTGGAAGTATATTAAGATAAATTATTTTATAATACCTCAACACTGTGATCGAGGAATGAAGCTGTAGGCTAGTAGTCTTTCGTGATTGCACATCATCATAATTTATAGGCTAATAGTTATGTAGACTATTTTAAAAATATTTTGCTCTAGATAAAGCTCACTTACGTCACTACAATTGAATATATCAAGTAAGTAGTAAGAAGTGGACACTACATGAGCTCTTCTTCCATACACCACAATGATCAAAGTGGGATACCTTGTATAATGATTGTGTGATTAGGTAATGTCAGAGAAAAGTCCTATAATGCTTGTAAGTTGATACTTTTACAAAAGGTATTTTCATTTTTATTTTTTATTTCAATTGAAGAGTATCCCTAATGAAAAAAGACAATTCTTTAATGCTGTATTCTGTGGTAATGTGTAAAATGTCTGTTGAGTTGTAAAATGCAATCTCCTCATTTTCAGGAAACATAAAAAAATTATACATTATTTTTTCAAAACTACGTGGATAATCTTCATCAGAGTTGAAAATCCTCGGAAGAAATGAGTAGGTCTCCAACTCGCAACCTTAATACATAAACCGCGCTTGTTACAAATTGTACAACATAATCACTTGGAGAGAGCTCTGTTTGATTGCGATTTTAATATAAATAAATAAACTTTGAATTACAGAATGAATAAATTTGTTTTTGTTATGGAAATTATAATTTTGATCATTAAATTTCAAATTTAATTGATGAACAAAGATTAAAATAGGCCTATAACCATCCTCGGTAAATTAAGAATTTATATCATGCAAAATTTCAAGTAAATCATATCACAAGAGTGATCATTTATCCATATTCTTCTCCTATAAAATAGATTTGGATGAGCTGTTTGACGCATCGTCGACCCTAACTATCTGCCTGATTGATTGAACATTTTTCTGGCCTAATTTTATAACAGGTCTATCCTTATTCAATAATTCATCATTTCAATAATATTTGAATAATGTATATTTTCAAAGAATGGAAGGGATGGAAGAAACACGCTTATAAATATCAGGCTGGTGTTTAGGCCGCGTACTTTCTATGTACAAACAAACAGCGCTCAAATACAAACGCTCCAGATTGATTCCACAATTGGAGAAAAACAGGACACTGTCCACAGAGATCGAGCTAGTATCTGTAGTCTCAGTATGAAATTTATCAATAATATTGATAACGTTTCTCTCGTGAAATTGATTGTTCATTCTTGTTAGAAATAATCAATTATGTGGGTTTTGGAAACGAGATGGGGCCGCCGAAAACAATGGATGGACAGATACAAGTTCAAGTGACGCTTCAGCGGTCACTTGAAATTTTTCATGAAGATTCTTGATTTACCGGAGACTGTTATATGCCTATTTCCAGCTCGTCAAGTTTTAAGTACGTCAAGTTTTCAGTTCATCGAGTTTTGAGTTCATCAAGTTTTCAATTTGGCAAGTTTCCAGGTTGTTATACTTTGCTTTTCGTTTTGCAGACGATATAGCTATATAGTCCAGTCGTTTTTCAGGAAATAGCCCAGAAAGAATTTTTCCCGACGGTTCTATGTGTATTTTGGGGCGTTGAATTCGAATCTGAAATTTTCTGACACGCCAGAGGGCGGCTTTACCCCCAAAACCCCCAAAAAACCCTATAATTTTGGACTTCTCCACATTTCTACATTTAATATCGAAAACTTCGAGTTTTTAGAGAAACATAATTTTCTATATAGTTAAAGATGATGAAATTTCGAATTAATTGCGTGTAGGAGGAGGATTCTACCATTTTTGGTTCCGGAGCTATGAATTTTCAAAAAAGGGGTATTTTTTAAGGGGTTTTCAAAATTATGCAAACCTACCACTTCTACCCTATACAACTTGGATATTTTTGTAGTATAGATAAAAAACCACAATCACGTGAAAGAACAATTCATTATGAACAGGATTCCTGAGGAATTTTTGAATTTTGTATTGGGGGGGAGTGGGAATACACCCGAAAATAGATAATCACATCCTACAGCCAAAGTAAAAATTTCTCATTATAATACCTTTTCAAGGCCTTCATAACAAAAAATACATATTTCGGCTGAAATCATCTCACGAGGGTTATTTTCTATGAGAATCACCCGTTATAAACATTTAATCCCAGAATTTCCTAGTAGGGGGGTACGTCAAGGATCAAAACTTTAAACACTCATGACTTTTGACAGAAAGATCAGATCTCCTTGTTATACAGCTCATTCTTCTCAGCTCGTCAAGGCGGTTCAAAATCTTGTATCATTACTGGAATTTGATGAAGAAATACAAAATTCCTCCTTTAGTGTATTATGGCCCATATTTGAATGGCCCAAAGTGTTCGACGGTTTTTCGATAATAAACATTCAAACATTTAAACATTTAAACATTTAAAACATTTAAACATTTAAACATTTAAACATTTAAACATAAACATTTAAACATTTAAACTTAAACATTTAAACATTTAAAATTTAAACATTTAAACATTAAACATTTAAACATTTAAACATTTAAACATTTAAACATTAACATTTAAACATTTAACATTTAAACATTTAAACATTAAACATTTAAAACATTTAAACATTTAAACTTTAAACATTTAAACATTTAAACATTTAACATTAAACATTTAAACATTTAACATTAAACATTTAAACATTAAACATTTAAACATTTAAACATTTGAACATTTAAACATTTAAACATTTACATTTAAACATTAAACATTTAACATTTAAACATTTGAACATTCAAACATTTAAACATTTAAACATTTAAACATTTAAACATTTAACATTTAACATTTAAACATTTAAACTTTAAACATTTAAACATTTAAACATTTAAACATTTAAACTTTAAACATTTAAACATTTAAACATTTAAACATTTAAACATTTGACATTTAAACATTTAAACATTTAAACATTTAAACATTTAAACATTTAAACATTTAACATTTAAACATTTAACATTTAAACATCTAAACATTTAAACATTTAACATTTAAACATTTAAACATTTAAACATTTAAACTTTAAACATTAAACATTTAAACATTAAACATTTAAACATTTAAACATTTAACATTTAAACTTTAAACATTAAACATTTAAACATTTAACATTTAAACATTAAACATTTAAACATTTAAACATTTAAACATTTAAACATTTAAACATTAAACATTTAAACTTTAACATTTAAACATTTAAACATTAAACATTAAACATTAACATTTAAACATTTAACATTGTGTGTGTGTGTGTGTGTGTGTGTGTTGGTGTGTGTGTGTGTGTGGTGTGTGTGTGTGTGTGTCTGTGTACACGATATCTCATCTCCCAATTGACGTAATGACTTGAAATTTGGAACTTAATGTCCTTACACTATAAGGATCCGACACGAACAATTTCGATCAAATGCAATTCAAGATGGCACATTTAAACATTTAAAGATAAAGAGTCGTCAAACCGTCGTCTCGAATCTTGCATGCATCGCTCGATTTTAGTAGTCGCCGGCGAATCGCGGTTGTAGTCCGGGCGGCTCGATATACTAGAGCAGGCATGAGAGCGTACACATGTATACAGTCAACCGAGCGGTTTCGATCAGAGCAGTAATATTTGTTTAAGAGTAATTATAGTGATTAAGTACATAGATTAAGATATTAAGATTGAGTACATAGATGTTGTACCTAGTAATTATTTATCATAACGGAGCGCAAACCGCTCATGAATCGCTGTCATGTGTACGAGGCTGGCAAACCGAGCGATTTGCCTATCGAGCGACAACCTAGCGTAAATGGCTGTCATGTGAACAAGCTCTTTTCACTTCGACCTCACTTCGCGATCGCTTGGTCAAGAATAAGACTATAGAATAATATTATTAATCATAAGTAATCAGCTGTCGAGTGTATTATAATTAATATTGCTTGCCATGACGCATGCATCTCAATATCTGAATATAACTTGGTGAAAAATCAGCTGCTGTGTGTACTATTAATAATTGTCATGCCTCATTGAATGCAATTTTTATGCACTATTAAATGAACTTTCGATTGCATGCAATAGTGCATGCAATTAATAACCAAAATAACATAGTATTGATCTCGACTTCTCCCAGCTTTGAACTCGGGTTGTCCTGTTGCCAGTATGTCTTTCTTGAAGGAGATTAGCTTTTGATTTTGACATTTTTTATACACCAACCTCAACAGCCATTAGCCGTTTTCACACCGATACCTCGCCAACATGACATACAGACAGGATTTACTCTGATGGAAAGTATAAGAAGAGGCTGTGTTTTATAACTGTGCGTGGTCTACTGTTCACAGAACTACTAGTAACAATAACTTTACAAAGAAGTGTGGGCACAATAAATTCATTATCATAAAAAATGAATGACATTCAAGATGAGACGCATAATGAAACATCATAAATATAAGGTGAGATGATAGCAGTAGTTACATTTTCTAGGTCATGTATTGGTTTACACAAACTTCTCATGACAGAAATATTTTTATTTTCTATAATTTGATATTCCACAATATATTTGTCAATTTCAGTTTCTTAAAAGGAGAATATCGTGACACTAATTTTATAATCATTATAGTTACAGTGTTGTAGTCATCACGAGATTCAGTACGCATTAAAATCATACACATGCTTGTGCTATCTAGCGGTGAAAGTAGAAAGTATTAATCAAGATTTTTTCAATACTGTTTTTAGTGAATTATTAAATGATTGAAGATAATAAAGCTACAAATAATGTTATTCATTGTCTCATATCTCATACAATTTAGAATGAATCGTGATTCAATATTAATATTGATAATTGAAACAGCAAATTTCCTTCCATTCTAAAAGGAGGATGGTGATCTTCTGTGAAAGTTACTCTTTTCTCTGCTAGGTAGCGGCTGCGGCACTTTTCAAGTTGGGAGTACTGATGAAATAATATAATAGTCACTATATTTTTCATAAGTCACTGTCGCTGAAGTGACTGGATACTGTGAAGTGATTGGAGAGGTTATGACAATATCTTGTCTCTCATTGTAACTTTATCAGCCATCAAGTATTAAAGTATCCTAATAGTTGGTAATTCATAGAAGGAGTTTGGCTCTATTTCCTGGTTCCCTGAATCCTGAAAAGAACATTAAAGCTGAGGAAATTGTTCACAATAATTTCATTATTTATAGAGGAAATAATAAATCCATAAAGTTAATTTGCTATTTTATAGAAAAGAGGGACAGCTGAAAATCATTGGAACAAATCACAAAAAAAATTTTGATTTTAAATTGAAAGCTGAAAAATGGTCTTTCAATCTGTGAAAATGAGGTTCGGTTGCACAAAAGGCTGTTAAATTTCAATCGTGATTGTATTCTCACGAGAACCAATCTGAGAAGGCTATTTTTGAAAAAGGCTTCTGTGATTGGTTTAGGTGGCATTCAATCACGTTTGAAATTCAACAGGTACTTTTGCAACCAGGCCATAGTCTTTCAATTCAATATTATCAATATTACGTATGCATTTGGCTAATAATAAAAATACCCCTGAAGATGAGTATTATAATAAAATATGAGAAAGAACTAAAATAATAGGAATAAATTTGAATTTTTACATATCCACTGCCCATATCTACATGGGAAGTAGTTTTTCATAGGATAACTATTTTAGGCGGAGTAATCTAATCGGACAGATTAAGTCAGCTTGAGAACACTCTGACAACACACAGATTGGCCCCCAATGTGAGAAACGAAGCAAGGCGCTCATTCTTCAGCTCAAATTATTAGTACTACTTTGTATTGTATTACTACTGATTTGTTCTTACTAATATCCAATAATGTATCTAGAATACATTCATTGCTACTATATTTATCGATAGTCTACTTAAACTTGAGAGTATCAAACCATCACTCAACCTTCTCTAGATATCTCAAGAGCTTCAAACTTGCTTCTAACTGGTTTAGATTCAACCAGAAAATGAAGGTTCAATGATATCTTATCATAGCCCTACCCAAGAACAAATATAGAATTAATTTGAGCACCATTATTAGCAAAAACTAATTTGCGAAATATTCCAAGTTGCCTGTTATTTTGCCTAGAAAAGTGTAATCTCTGGAATAAGAAAGTGATCAGACTTTGAAAGTGATAATTTACTGAAATTATAGCTGGCAGCTCCTGTAATGACGGTCTCATTATAACTAAAATATTTTTGTGAAGATAAATATAGTGTTTGGGTGATAATATGAATCTAAGACTAGAATCAGTAATCATTCCTTTGAAAGGAATGAAGCTATGCATTTTGACAGTTTGTCAAACATCTACCAGAGCACCGGGGTAGAACTGGTCTAATAGTGGAGTGACACTGAAGGGGTGTGAATAAGTGAGTCAACAATCTTGCAGAGAAAAAACGTTAATTGGAAGAGGTTGACGATACAAATCTTCTCAAAGGTACGTTTTCGTTTGTGCGTGAATGCCAACGTTGACCATGACAGGGTGAGGATCTCAGATTGGGTTGATTTCAATAATCTGTCTAAATAATCTGAAACATTATTCAATGGGGAGGTTAAGTTTATACCTTCAAACGTCAATATTTTGATATTATACGAAATTTTTTACTCGAGCAAGTCGTGTGGGCATTTCGCATCCATCATATTAGGGACACCAGCTACCCAGTCAGTAAAGGCTACCAAATTCTGGCGGTCAGTTGGTGTCTCTTTCTGGTTGCCAGGTTGGTCACCTCTGAGACACCACCATTGGTACTGCAACTTGCCTCACACACTATTGGTGTTCCAGTGGCAACTCAGACTTCTATCTCAATGTGAAAAGGGTCTGTAAGTATTAATAAGAGTATGAAGGTGATAGTGTCTGTATGAGGGTATGTATTTCTACGATATCAAATAGGGAAGAGTATTGATTTTATGGCATAACTTGAAATATACTGAACCTCAAATCAAGCAAGTGGAATGTACACAAATTCCATCTAGATAGATCTAAATCTCAAATGAAAAATGCAGGTCAACCTGCTGGTCTCATTTCTCGATTATTCAGTCATGGGTCCAGACGAGTGAGCGAAGCTAGCTCCAGGGGAAGCTATACCATAGATTTGAAACCCCAGAATGAAGCACATAATTATGCAGATAAGAGCTTTGCTAAACTAAGATTTGAACCTTTTCTGTTCATTTTCGTTTTTGAGAAAGGTTAGGGAACGAAGAATCACACTGGAAGACGCCGGAACGTGGATGTACCTGTCAAATTTGATCTTACAATAGGCTAGGTCTTTTGATCTTTTGAGAAGTGAGTAATTGAGTTCCATAATGTTTTTTATAAAATAGGAATATGTTCATATTGCACTAAAACCAGCTTGTTTCAAGTAGCTGTATTTTTTAGAAATTAATTATTATTGATCGATTGATGATACTGAGTCCTTGATTCCCTCTCAGTATATTTTAGACTTTCTCATTATTTTTTAGACTTCACTGTCCACTGTCAGAGCATCGTTATACATGCGCCTTTTCGTGCCGTATCTTTGTATTGCTTCTGTAGTTCTCTTATTAATACACATTTCTACAGATTCACTCGAATCAACATAATCTAATCACTTATTATTTCATGTAAAAAATTATTGGTCCATTCCATTATCATTGATTTATGTCAAGAAAATCATTTCCATACGTTGCAACAGATTGGTTGTACATCATATACTATTAAACGAGCAGCTTCTGTTTTATATATTTTTAGATGTTTGTATTTCACTGGATCACGAAAACGGCTCTAACGATTCTCAAGAAATTCAGAACATAAAAGGTTTATAATATAAAGATTCGATTGCACTAGGTCTCATCGCTGGGAAAACTCGCTGAAGGACATTAAAAGGATAATTATTATTCATCCTTGGAAAAACAGCTGATAGTAATTATGTCGTCGTCTGTTGGTGATGAGAGTGAGTGAGCGAGTTCATGTGTGTGGGACTGTGTCAAAATTATGACTCAGCTTCTGAACTCTTGTAATCATTCAATCAGGTACTTAGTGCCAGTTGCAAAAAACCTGGGTTATTTTCAATCCTGATTAATTACAGTAGATCCATCTTTTTGAAATGGTCTTCTCAGATTTAGTTCGAGTGAAATTAATCAGGATTAAAATTTAACCGGTTTTTGTGCAACTGGGCCTTGTGAGGGAAATTTTTGCATTCCTCTGGGAATTAATCTCAATTTACTGTGATTAGATAGAACACTTCTGTATGAATGTTATCTATTTCTTCTTTCGTAATGAATTTTTCATGCTTTTGCACTCCAGAGCGAAGATCGGTCCCTGATATTTTATTCAATAAAATTGATGAGAGTTTGAGAAGTTCTAAGCATCAGCTGGGAAAATTGATAAAAGAGTTTATTATCATTGAAACTTTCCATTTACATTGTTTCAGAACTAGAATAGCTGAAGTATGATAAAAAAATGGTAAGTACATTGATCGATTTTTTCTAATATTTTTAGTTTCATGAGGGGAACAGATAGGAACTCTGTTCAATAATGTATACGGTCTATAAACTATCCTCCTAGTAAGTTTCTCTGGAATGATAAGCGATCAAGAGTAGAGCTCAAGAGTTGAGAAGAATTTGTGTTCAATAATAGGCTTACCCAGGGGAGAAACAGGAGGCTGGAGTAAGTTATTGAAGTATACTATATCTTATGGACACTCCAAGACACTTCAAGGGATGAACTTTTTTCTGAGCACAAAATAAGAATGTAAGTTTTCTTCAAGGAATGATTGCTGAAAAATAACCCCTAGCCAGCTAACACCCTACTAATTGAAGAGGGTTCATGAACAAAACTAGAGTATAATCAGACTGGAAAACACCAATCTAAATTTATATACAGAAAATATTCCTTTTCTCTGAATAATAATATTTAACTGGATCTCACCCAAATAATACAGTTTATTTCTTATTAACAGTATTGGTGCAAATGTGTGTAGTTTTTCATCGTTTTCTATCAATTATTTTTCACTTACATTTCTGTTCTCATGAGAAAAACGTGCAGACATCTAGAGCCGAAGCTGAGAAAAAGACGTCTCCAGCTTTTTCAATATGTTCAAATTCACACACTGGATAAGCCAAAATTTCAAGAGTCTTCTTTAATAATCTCGAGCTTATCCTATATAACAGTGTAACGTGTTTTGTTGTTTATAGTGAATAATGATTCTAGTTCTATATAATTTCTTTGTAGTATCTAATATGTATATTTGATATTATCAAACATGTTATAATCGAAAGAAATCTCTTTTCCACCTCATAGATATTATTGCAGAGCACCGATTTTCATGCGCAAGTTCATCAATTTGCTCCGCTACGATGGAGCCAACAGTTCTCTCAATTTCATCTTGTTTACCATCACTGAGTTTCTGGTGATCTCAAACATCTCCTGGTATTCTTGAATGAAACAGACAACGTGGAAAAATGTGTTCTAGCAGCGAAAGACTTTGTAACGTTGGCATACTTTACACAATTGTATACAAGCGATTCCAGCAACCACAAGCAGGCATAAGATTGACTGAGACAATTGAGGAAGAGTACCTCACGACTGCTATCGGTCTGGATTACACGAGCAAAAATGGAGAGACATAAAACAGCATTACGAGAACAACAGGAGTCATTTAGAACAGACGGGCCGTTTATTCAACAAATTGACCATATTGTATGGCTGGAGTAATAACCAGATACACCATTTTGATTTAGAACCAAGTCACTTTTTGGAGGTAGATCGATGAGAGGCAAGCCAACTCCTTTCGTCGCATATATTCCGCCCGACGTCGACCAGACAGATTTTATCGTTTACATATTTGTGTTGCAAGTTTTTCTAACAGCTATATTTCATATGGAAGGTTATTTCATACATTGCGCTCTGTTCCAATGTTCCCAAAAAATATTGACAATTTTGAGACAATGTACATTATCATAGATCAAATAGCTGAGAACTACCCAAGTTCTTCATCACTTGACTATAATGACAAAATATTGAACAAGCGAGAAATAACGGTTCTTCAAACACTGATAATGCACGAACAGAAAAGCTTCGAGAAGATATGAGACTCCTGGTTAGATCTCACCAGCATCTCAACAGGTGAGATAGTAGAAGAAGATTTAAAGAAAAAACTAAGAAACTGGTAGTAATGAATATTGAGGAGACTTTTTTAAAGAATTTTATCCACCTCAGTGATTCTCAGAATGATGTACACTTGCCCTAATGAGGTTCGAACCGGCCCTATTCATTTGTGTTTATATATATCTATATAATATTATAGTTACTATCTATTAATGTTAACGGGCCTATTAATTTTTTAAGGGCCCTATTAATGTTTATAACTTTAGGGACCCTAGAGTTCCTGATTCTCAACCAGACATGACTGAATATCTCCAGCCAGGTAACTCTCATGTTATCGAATGAGACGTTGAACTGTCAGCTCCCGGCTAAAGCATAAAGGCTGTAAGACTGGCAAAGTTCAATGCCAACAGCGCTATCTGTCAGCAAAGTTGTAACAATGATGAGCGTCTTATGAAAATGATTGCCGACTCCAAGTTCGCGTTCCAGATTTGAAAAATATTTGAAGAACATGAATTATTTAAAATATATATATATTTTTTTATTTTGTATATTCTACTGAATTGAGTATGTAATAAATACAGCATACAAACGTTTCTTTCATGAGTTGATCAATTTCTGGTTGAGGTCTTGAATCCAGTGGCTCAATGACAACTCTTCATGGTTCCTCATCATCTAACCTCTGACCTTTCACCCATTCCCAATGTGAGTTTTCCAAATAGCTATTATTTATTCTTCATGATTTATACAATAAGTACATCATGAAAATGATAGGGAGAGAAAAAAGAATGCTTCCAATGTTATTCAAATGGCTTACTTTTACTCTCTAGGGAATTTTTCAGTTTTATTGATCTCGAGGATGAATTTACCATTATGTTCCAGAGAGTAAAGTAAGTACATAAGACAGTAGGTGGAGGAAAAGTGAATTGCAATCGTTTTCTACACATGGTGATAAAAGTATTAAAGAAGTAGAATCTCACTCACTTGGTGACTAAGGGGAGTGAGAGTGAGGGGAGAGTTCCAACATGAATACAATAATAAATTAAAACGTAGAATAATAATTCAAATCGGATCAAAATTGTTTATTTATCCTTAGTAATAATAGCAAGAGATAAACACTTAGAAATAAGAATTACATTGGAATGATAATACACAGTATTGAATTAAATAATACAATAAAAATAAGGAAGGTCCCCGCAAGGTTGAAAAACCTGTGTGCAGAGGCCGAGTGTTTGAAAATCTAGATATTCTACAATTTCAGGAAAAAAGATAAAATAAATTAATTCAGTGAAAGGAAACAATAAAAAACTGAAAGAAAAATTACTAAATTAGAAAAGAAACTTTTTAAACTTAAAATTAAACTAAAAACGTAGGAGGAAAAGTAAGAAGGAAAAGGGGAGTAACAGAGGATAGATGAGAAAGCAGAGGGAGACCTGATAAAATTAAGTTTTGTTTTTCAAGATAAATATTGGAGAGAATAAGAGAAAATTTACATGGCTTTTGCAGCCACTATTTAAATTATTATGTCATTCGAAGCTAACCACTCATTATATCTCTTACCAGCTTTTCTCAGCTTATTGGTGATCAATTGACGAGGTAATTTTATTATGAGTTTTGATACAATGTATGAGAACTGTCTTCAGCAGATAGATAAATTAGTGTCAGCAGCCTGGAAAGTGATGGATGAGGGACGAAGATTATATATATAGATTCACGCAAATTGAATAGATCTTTATGTTTGTTCATATAATATGAGAATGGAAAAAAATCTCAGTACCCTTTTTTGAATTACTTTATCACATTATGTTTCAACATTGATGCATTTTCAAGTCAAGACTGTCAAATGGCATCAATGTTGAAACATGTTATGATAAAGTAATTCAAAAGGGGACTGAGATTTTATTTTTTCTATTCATATTACAAGTAGCCCTATACAAAAGAGATAAGTTATGAGAATATTAATATACAACTACCTTACGTTAGAGCCTTGAATTAAAAAAAAATCTCCACTCGGATAGCGTCTAGGCTTTCCTAGTATGGCTTTGATTAGGGTTTTTTGAATGACAAAATTTATCTATATGATTAGAATAAGATCCACCCCAAATTCTAATCCCATATCCCAGAGACGATTGTATAAGGCAAAATAAGCTTTGAAACCTCATTGTCACTAACTTGGCTAATATTACGAAACTTACTTATCCAATGTTTAAGTTTATTACAAGTAGTGTTTATGGGACATTCCATCTTAAATGTTGGAATCATCTTTAATGTCTAATCAAGTTGTACTTTGTAATAAAACAGCATTACATGACTCTTGCCACAAAATCCATTCATCATGATAGTAGCTGTAAACAAAAACTTTTTAGTCAAATTCCAGGAAAATATTAGAATACATCCTAGTAAGATTCACATTTAAACTGTCAGCATTGCATAAATGTTATTGGTGAGTAACGCTTATTAGTATAATATTATACTATCAGCTTTGATGCCTTCAACTACTATGAATGTTGAAAAATGTTTTTTTGTCTCGTTTTACAGATCCGTGAAAAGTTGTGTAAAATGCTTCGAATACGGAATACTTGCATTAAGTGTCCTAATAAGTATGGATACATGCTCCATTTTCTACTTCATGTTACAGGTAGTACTACTTCATAATTCAATCAACAAATTTACTCACATGTTAATATATTATCACTGCAAACTAATATGGCAAATATTTGAATCTCTCTGCTGAGCACTATTCACTTTTTATATAACATATTCATTGGGATATCTGCAATCATGGGTTTCATTTATGAAACCAGTTAATATTCAAGTTGTATAAGATCTGAAAATCCTCCAGTACATGTGATTTAAGAATAGTTCTAGCAAACATGTGAAAATACCAAAAACTTGGCAACAAAGAGAATTAATTAATTAAATTGGCAACAAAAATTATTTGCAAATAGCCATTGATATGAATCATTTCAAAAGATGATATTAAAGAGATGAATTGTGTTTTACACCTGCTATATAATATTAGTGAGCTATTTAGCTCAATAACCTAAAGTGCAATACACTCAAAGCTATTTCACCGTTTCCTGATTTATAGTTCACCTTTCCTGATAATAGAGAACTAACGTATTATTTAGAGATTCAGTTATTTGAATGGTAGAAAAATACTAAAATGATTCCTTTGTCAACAGGCAGAAAGTAGCATAATAGTCATGAGCTACCTACTATTATGCTCAACTTACACGACTGTGTTGCTTCTGGTTTATTACATAGGACAGCGTGTTACAAATCAGGTAAATAATAAAATTCATCATACACTTTAAAACTAATTATGATTTTTTTTAATGTGTCATGATTTTTTAAGGTACCCCAATTTCAAGTTTTCTATAAGTTTCAAGGTCCCCTGAGTCCAAAAACATGATTTTTGGGTATGGTCTGTATGTGTGTGTGTGTGTGTGTGTGTGTGTGTGTGTGTGTGTGTGTGTGTGTGTGTATGTGTGTATGTCTGTGAACACCATAACTCAATTCCTAATTAACCGATCGACTTGAAATTTTGAACTTAAGGTCCTTATATAATGAGGATCCGACAATAAGAAATTCAATAAAATTCAATTCAAGATGGCGGATAATTACTAAAAAACATGTTTTTCAAGGTTTTCTCAAAAATAACTTGACCGATTTTTTTCAAATTCATACCCAGTATAGTTATTTATCAGCTCTATCAACACTGGCATGAGTCTCCTTTCTGGGAAAACAAAGGGAGGTCCACCCCATTCTTGAGAAATGGACTTTTGAGGATGCTATAGACGTCGTGCGCTAAAATGTCTGTAAAGTGATGAACTGAACTCCAAAAAAAAAAAAATAAATCTATGTCTTAACAATTAGTAATTACAATTAAATACATTACTAACAATGACCACACAACTTGTCAAAGTGGTCATATAATTTCCAAAACTTAAAATGAATGTCAAGTGAATTTTATGATGGAAATAAAATTATTTATTTATTTTATTTACTTAGTAACCTCCTTCTCGTGCATGAGGTAGGTAGGTAGCGCAGTTCATAAAAAGAGCACATAGTCGAGATATTTCATCTGTAGAACAGCTGTTTTTACGACTTTAAAAAAATGACGGCTAAAAAAAAATCATCGAATTTCACAATTCACACGACGAAAAAGTTCTCTGAAGCAATTATATAATATACACATATACAGAAGTCTGATCGTAGTTTCAAATATGAGCAAGGAAAGTGTTGTGTGAGTGTACCACATCAGATGTTTTTTATTGTTACTTTTTTGTTACAGAATGATCTATTCCGTCGAGGACTAGCCAAGCTACAGTGGATAGGCAAACCGACCTGGTTCAAGCAGACGTTACTCATAATGATGATAAAAGCAAATACTGACATTGAAATAAAACCATACAGCCTTTATGTCCTGAACCTAACATCATACAAAGATGTCAGTCTGATTATATACTGCACTTCTTTGAATTTCATTATTGTGTAGGCTAATCTACTACTAATCTAGCAAGACAGTCATACGTCATCAATCATCTCTCGATCTCAATCGCTCTTTCTTTCTCACATACTCGCATTCTCTCTCTTCCACAACCATAGCAGTCGCTGTAATTTGGTATTGGTGTGATCAAAATGAAGTGGCCCTTCTTTGTTGAGATGTTAGATGGATCTGTTCAAAAAAGGCATTTTGTTACCAATTTTCTGTAGTTCAAGAATTTTCAAAAATCAGACACTTTCCAGCAAAATGTTTAGAGCAAGAGGAAAGTGATGGTGAAGGAGGTGTCTCGCTGTTGAACTTATAGTTCTGGAATAATTTTATTTTGTTATTTCACCATTCTATAGTCACAAAGTGAAATTGTGACGAGAAAATAATTGATGATATTTTTGAAAGACGCTCGACTATCAGCAAGCTAGCTGACCGCGGAGATAAGGAGGGTACCGATGACGCACCATCCTCCGCGCATTGAGAGGATTCTTACCGCATCTGGCGGCGGCCCAACTCCATCCCCTCTACTTTGGGAAAGTATAATAACGCCTGACGAGCCCCAGACCAGAGCATTCCACTCCCAACCCTCCTGCTCCTTGTACAGCGGCCCGTTGGCTGCCGTACGTCCCTGACCTCCTGTCCTGGTACAGTGGCCCATTGGCTGCCGTATGTCCCTCTCCTTTCATCCTCCCAGGGCACAGCGGCCCGTTGGCTGCCGTCCCTATCCATCCATCCTCCCAGGGCACAGGGCCCGTTGACTGCCGTCCCTATCCGCCATCCTCCCAGGGCACAGTGGCCCGTTGGCTGCCATCCCTTAACGTCTATCATCTCCAGGCACAGCGGCCAGTTGGCTGCCGTCCCTCCTCTCTATCCTCCCTCTTTCTACTATACTGGAGCGGAATGGAGGCCGTAAGGCCAATACAAAATTACCTCGAAGTGGTGTCATCAGAGTAGAGAGCGACCTTCACGCTGTCAGAAGCACCAGGAGGTGCTATCCACGCCAGCTAAGGCACAAAGAAGGAAGAAGAGGAACTTCGACTTGCCTCCTTTCCCCGCCCACATTAAGACTGAGCTAAGTCATCCAGGAGCAACACCTGGGTATCAATCACCTACCTCTGAAGGTACTCAGGTGTACGTGATACTATCATTGTACTGCATGACAACAAACTCTGTGATTGACGTGAAGAAATTGGTTGTAGAAAATGAATTATTTTGGGCATTTATTCCAATCATAATTTCTCAATATGAATATATTGTACTGGAGAAATACCTTATTCATAATTTTTCCCTTCTTGCTTCCAGCACAACTCATAATAATGCGTTACTTTTAATTTTCAGATCATGAAGGCTGCTTTCACTTATGGTAACATAATTTACAGCAGAAAATCAGCATAGTGCTGTTGGACGATAATGATGAAATATGATAATGAATTTTGTAGAATCTGCTAATGTGCACTAACAATATACATAATACATGTATTACTAACAATGCATTTATAGTGATAAAGGTCTGAGCGAATTTGTGATTGTGAATTTATAATTTGAAGTGTGTATTTTAGTGTAAACTTCAATTTGTACTTAATTTGAATCAATGTATATGTTTTTATCAATATCAACTGGAGACCCCCGGGTTGAAGAATTCACTCATGAACTGTTGTATTGATCTCTGAGATCTTTCACAAGTATGATATTACAGTAGTAGGTTCCATGAGGATGCTATTCCAATTGAAAATAGTTATTTGTGCAACTAGTGCGCAAAGTGAGAGTTTGCTGCACCGAAAGAAATGTTTACTTTCTGGGTCTATTTTCTCAAATGGTTTCTTTAGTGCAGCAGAGGAACTTTGCTCACGTATTTCACATTAAACTTTTCCTACAGTTACTATTGAATATGAGAAGTGGTTGATTATAGGTAAAATGATGGCTGAAATCCATCGAATGTTTGTGTGTGTGATGCTGTTATTAATAACAACCTTAATTCATTTAAAAATTAATAATCCGATTGAAGTTGATAATTCTCAGCCAAGGTTCTCATTTTCATTCATTCAAGAATCAGAAAAAATACAGATAGAACAAAAAATTCGCATTCAAAATACATGCCAACAGCTGATTGGGATGGCTGCAAGATGGCTGAACTGACAAGCGCACGACCTAGCGGGAAGAATCGTACCTAAGTTTGTTTCATCCAGCTAAAAAGTACTGGAACAGGTTTCAGAAATTTATACTTTTGCTCAAATCACCGAGAAAAATGCTCGAAGTAAACTGAGAAATATTTATAAAAATAACATAGACAACAGAGAATATTGATTGTAGTATTCTTATGTTTTTTTTTATTTTTATTTATATGGGTATTGAACAGTAATCATTTAACCTCAAAATTCGAATTTTATAATGTATATTTGCTACTTTTCTCATTGCTTGCAGTTGAAATAATAATTATCAATAAAAAGAACTATTATTTATTAATAAATGATGAGAATTCGTAAATGATGATTATTCAATTATGATTCAGATGAACTTTATTCTTTTTTTGGATTTCTAGATTGGGATTTTATCATAAATGTGGGGTAGCCATTGAAAGAGTTAGTCTCATTTGGAGCAAATTTCAAAAATTTTGTATTGATACAGCTAAGCAACATCTTGGAGTGTCAAAAAAATGGCAAGGATACTAGCTGGTGGAATCCAGAAATAGATACTATTTTGAAGGGGAAAAAACGTCTCTTTAAACAATGGCAGTGCAGCAAAACACCAGAAGATAGAGAAAGGTGCAAGCTTGAGTATGCTATAGCCAAGAAAGCGGCAAAAAGAGTGGTGGCACAGGCGAAGGCGCTTTCAAACGAGAACTTCTATGCAAAGATTGAGACAACTAAAGAAGCTCAAAAATATTCAAAATTGCCAAACAGAGACATTACAACTGTCAGGATATTAACATGGTTAAATTTATAAAAATGAGGAAGGTCAACTTCTCACTGATGATGAGGTCATAAAGAAAAGATGGAAGGAATACTATAGTCAGCTCCTTAATGAAACATTTCCAAGTGAAGAACTGCAGCCAGCTCAGCCAACAATCGGGCCAATTCCATCTGTAACCTTGGAAGAGGTTGGTCTGGCTCTCCAGGAAATGAGTAACAACAAAGCCACAGAACCAGATGGAATTCCAGTGGAAGTGTGGAAGAAGTTGGATAGGATGGGATTGCTTTTTCTTACTAATATCTTCAATGGGGTGCTAAATGAAGGCATGCCAGATGAGTGGAGAAAAAGCTTTATTGTTCCATTCTATAAGAATAAAGAAGATGTACGACTCTGTAAAAACTTTAGAGCAATTAAACTCATCTCGCACACAGTGAAAATCTGGGAATGTGTAATTAGCAAACGCCTACTTGGAATTACAGCTGTTACTGAGAATCAATGTGGTTTTGTCCCAGGGAGGCCGGCCACAGATGCTTTGCACTCAGTGAGAATCCTTATGGAAAAGCAGAGAGACAACAAATCTGACCTGCACATGGTTTTCATTGATCTGGAGAAAGCTTTTGATCGAGTGCCCAGGAAGCTCATATGGCAAGCATTGATGGCACAGTGGGTCCCAGAACACTATATAAACATAGTGAAAGACATGTACCATAATGCCACAACAAAGGTTAGGAGCCCGGCTGGGACTAGTGGGGAGTACAGTGTAAAGGTGGGGGTGCACCAGGGTTCTGCCCTGAGTCCACTCCTATTCAACCTTGTGATGAACTACCTCACTGCAGAATCGCAGCTCGCACCTCCATGGGACATCATATACGCTGATGATATTGTCCTTATCAGAAAAACGCGAGATGAGATGCAGCAAGCACTTGACATGTGGCGAGACAAACTGGAAGGAGCTGGCCTCAGAATCAGTAGGGAGAAATCAGTTTACATGCACTGTGGTTTTAGTGGCAATGTCAGTCGGGCACCACACCTGTAAGGTACTCCTTTGGAGGTTGTTCAGCAATGCAAGTATTTGGGGTCGATCATCAGCAATGATGGAAGCATTGATGCAGACATTTCGAGCAGGATTAATACGGGTTGGATGAAATGGAGAGAGCTGACAGGAGTGCTTTGCGACAATAGAATGCCCATACACATTAAGGGCAAAGTGTATAAAGCTGCAGTGCGTCCAGCAATGATATATGGTGCAGAGTGCTGGCCTCTGAAAAAGCAACATGCAGAGAAACTTCATACTGCTGAGATGAGAATGCTGAGATTTGTAGCACTGAGGATCCTATCAATAAATAATATTTCAGTAACTCACGTGCGTCGACTTTTCACAAATATGTAGCATGGATTCACCTCGTGTGTCCTATGCCTTTCTGGTGGGCTGCTTTTGTCCTCTCCAATGGGGATATTTAAATTAATAACTCATGTCATAGTGCGACTTCACTGAGTTAGGTTTATTACTTATTAGAAGTCTTTGATACTTAGACTTTGGCTATAAATAAAATTCAATTTTTATAAGGGATTCAGTCTATTGCTCTCGTGATGGCTGGCGTCTTGGTCAGTCTCTGGCAAGAAAGTGGGCAGTTAGTCTTCCCCTATTCTCTTTCGATGATACTTCTGACTCTAAATTTGCATAAAATTTAAATATCTTATCTTGGATATATATGGTCCATTACCCATGGCACAATACGGAAAGAAATACATATTCGTGCTTACATGTATTTTCTCAAAATATACAATGCTATTTCCCATAGGTAAATTGACCGGAGAAGCTTTGGCCCGATGCATAGCTGGAAGATGGACTAATGAAGTGGGAAAGCCTAAATGGATCTTATCTGAAAATGCAACCTATTTTTGTAGCAAGCAGGGGAAAGAAATACTTCACCTGGCTAATATTAAATGGTCGAGGACATCTCTTTACAACCCCAGCGCTAATCCTGTGGAGCGACGTGTGGCAGAGATCTCTCATTTTATGCGGACTTACTGTAACAAAAAACATCAGCAATGGGTTAGATATGTACCATTTCTAGAAGAATGTTATAATAACAGCCTAAATGAAAGCACTGGTCATACTCCTTACGAAATCATGTTCGGTAAGAGAAACAATACATTTATCAAAAAATTAATTGATTTTCCAAGCTCAGAGATAAATAAGCCAACAAGTTCTAATATCCATCATCTAGTTAGATTAAAGCTAGAACAAATGGCAAATAATAGAAAGAAATATCATGACCAATCTTACAAAATATTTTCGTATAAAATTGGAGATGAAGTTTGAGTAAAAAGCCACAGATTATCAAATGCTTTTGAGAGAGTAACACGTAAATTCTTTTTAATTTATTCAGGGCCATTTAATGTTGTAGCCATATCGCATCACCTCACAGTCCAGTTGCAAGAAAAAGAAGATACGCACACTGTTTGGTGGGAAAATGTAGCCAATATTAAACCATATCACAGAATTTGAAGTAAATACGATAAGAAGTCAAAGGAAAACATCATTATCAAACCAATTACTGACTTATCGTAATAAATTTAATCTTGGCATAGACCGCATGGCAACAAATCCAACTTTTGATCCCTTCCAGCTGTTAGAAGCCTGAAACAGTCAATGAACAATTTTTTAAGTATGTATTTTTGTAATCTACTTCATATAAAAAAGGACACAAGCGGGGATAGTAAAAAATAAATTAATTAAATTACCTTAAATTAAATGTGGAAATTGTGATGAATAAGGTTAGTTCGTACTGTAGAACAGAAAGCCAGAGGATTATGACGTCAGAGACGGAAAGGTAGAACAAGTAGTCAGCTGGTTAAAGCCACCTAAATCAAATATGTAGCGCTTGTTGAACATTGTAACGAATCAAAATTTGGATGGGTAAATAAAAATCCCTACTTGAAAGAAATTTACAGGTCTAAGTGGAATAATAGGCTAATATCGCCAAATGTGATAATGCTTAAAGATTAGATAATATCAGGCATCATGGCTAAATTTATAACGGCCGAATAGAAATGGAAATAATTTTGCTACTTATATAATATATTATAAAGTATTAAAAATTTGAGGTTAGGCGTAAAATATCTATTGATCGGCGACCTAATGATCGACTGAGTCACATAACATAGAATCTATCCAGACACCTTGGCAGAAATTTATTGTAACTAAATGGTATGCAACTGGAGGAACCAAAAATCCACATGGCTAATTGTTATAATATGAGAAACAACCTATAATCTTTGGAAAATAACTTTGCATGTAAAAAATGTACTGAAAAACCCAGATAAGAATAATTTAATGTATTAAGGGAGTAGGAGGTTTGTAGGCGCATGTAGACTATAATAATTTGCATGAACCAATCAAATGGTAGCAATTGATGAGCGGTAATAGTGAGCTAATTCAAATATATTTGTATATATTCCTATAAATGATAAGAGTTTATGAATTATTGTTGTTCAGTTTATGTTTTGAATACAGCCCGAAGGCAGATAAATCATCAGAGGTCTAATATAAGTAATAATTTGATAGATTGGCACATACTATTTGAGCCTTGAATGGCGTAGTAACAATTATTTAAATTTTATGTAAATTTGCAAGTCGGAAATGAAAATTGTGAAAAAGAAAGTAGAACTTGCCCACTTGCCTGCCAACCACTACCATGGAATGTCACCAAAAATTGTAGAGTGCAATATCTTACTGTACCTTTTAATAACTTGAAGTTAAATCAATTATTAATTTTTCATAAGACTTTGTGATGCTATAGTAAAGCAAAAGTCATTTAAATATGTTTAATCCCTTGGAAGAAACAACTCCGGCCACCAATATCCAAGACTACCAGGAGTTTTGATTGCCATCAGCAACTTATAGAAAATCCAGCACGTGAGTGAATAATATTGAATAGTGATAGGGCATCCTCAGTGCTTCGAATGAAATAAGAAATAGAAGCTAGCTCGTCAAAAAGGTTTTAAAAATTAATGAAAATACTTGCACAAGTTTTAAAATGGTATAAAGGAATACTAAGTTCTAAGCTGATATTACAAATGTTCACATGATCATTAATTTTATAATGTAATTTGTGATAATATAATGTAGCTCTGGTTCATTGGATAAATTGATCTATCTATTTCTGTCAGGTGCCGAATCTTGCACCCTGAGATATTTATATATATTTGATGGAAACCGTAGGAATTAATATATATTTAATTATTGATTTGTCAATTTATCATGCTCTGATTTGAGAAGTTAATTTATATATAAGATAGGATTATCCAAATTGACAAGCAACAGCAAGTTGAAGCTACATGCAGATAAATGCACATGATCATGGAGTGAAAGCACATGGTAAAGTTTCGTGTTATAGAACTAACAAAATAGTATTAATCTGTGATATTTTATTTGATTTCGTTTCTTGTTTCATCATATATTTTCGTTGCTCTATATATTTTTTCTTTGATCTAATTTTTGAGATTATTTGTTAATATATGTATCAAATTTTTCATGGTGCACCATTCATTTTATTCCTATCCTACTATAGGATATAAGTTATATTTATATATATATATATTTTTTAAATTATCAGTATTATATTATTGCGAAAGCTCCTGTCTGAGCCTATTAAGATTTTGGTGAGATTATATCCTAGAAAACCACGACCAGATTTAATAATTATTAGAATAACTCTTATGCTCTACTGATTGACGCCAAGCAAGAGGCTAAGCATTATTCCACCAAAAGTAATGTGATATAAAAACATGTTGCCCAACGTGATAGGCCACGGATACAACATGAAAACATGTCATACCCAACGTGGGACTGATGATGAGAACAGAGCTCATTAAATAATTATTGAAATTAAGTCAATCATATTGATGATAATAACTAAAGACAAGTCTGGGCATATTGAAATTTGTCATGGATAGATAATAGAATAATAAGTGTATTGGGGAAGGTAGGCAAGTAACAAATTACTTTTTGGGAATCAATAGCTTTAAACAAGAAGAAACTATTTTATAAAAAATTTTTATTATTATTGTTCTGAGTAGATTTTTGCCCACACCTTCTTCTACTAGAATTCCCAGTGTCGCTCTGGGCCGGCTAAACTCAGTCGGCGACTGGGGTGGGCCGCAGCAGGGGACAGGAGTCTTGGTGGGGCGTTCGTCAACCACCCTCGTTCACGTCGGGGGTTGAAACAGGGTCTTGTGTACTTTGGAGAAATGTTTCCCTCTTTTAGGTAAGAGGGGCCGTGCTTTCGCACTGCCAAACAGGGTTGGGCGTGGAATGAAAGGAGTAGGAACGCTGCGGTGTCTGCAGTGAAAAAAAGATCTCTGTGTCAGGACTAAGTCCTGGTCTTCGGGCACCGGGTGTTTTCCCGGGGTCCGGATCGGTCTCTGAGCTCTCGCAAAGGCTTTCCCTAGCCTTTCTGGAGGTCCTATTTCGATTCTGGCTGGAATCGGTAAGCTGCGGGAGCCCGCGCACCAGACTTCTCTTGCAAACGCTAAGTCTAAGTCATCGGGCACTGGGTGGCCTCCTGGGGTCTGGATCAGTCTCAGAGTTCTCGCAAGGCTCTCCCTAGCCTTCCTGGAGGTCCTCTTCCGATTCCGGATGGAATCGACACGTTGCGGAGGCCCGCGCACCGGACTTCTCTAAGTCCTAGTCGTCGGGCACCGGGTGTCCTCCTGGGGTCTGGATCGGTCTCGGAGCTCTCGCAAAGGCTTTCCCTAGCCTTTCTAGAGGTCCTCTTTCGATTCCGGCTGATATCGACACGTTGCGGAGGCCCGCGCACCGGACTTCTCTAAGTCCTAGTCGTCGGGCACCGGGTGTCCTCCTGGGGTCCGGATAGGTCTCGGAGCTCTCGCAAAGGCTTTCCCTAGCCTTTCTAGAGGTCCTCTTTCGATTCCGGCTGATATCGGCATGTTGCAGAGGCCTGCGCACCGGACTTCTCTAAGTCCTAGTCGTCAGGCACCGGAGTAGACGGATAATGCTGATACTGGGAAGCTTTTTTATGACTTTTCCCCCCCCCCTCCCACCTCACCCCGCACCCATCCTACCTCCCTGCTCCTGCCGCCCCTCTCCTGCCCCCTCAACCGCCCCCTTAGAAGAACCTCTCTCTCTCTCTCTCTCTCTAGAAGAAGAAGAAGAAGAAGAAGAAGGGGAAGAGGAAGAAGGAGAAGAAGAAGGAGAAGAAGAAGGAGAAGGAGAAGAAGAAGAGGAAGAAGAAGGAGAGGAAGATGATAACGATGATACTCTCTCTCTCTCTCTCTTGTCATGCTCTAGTTAATATAGTCATGGCTAATTACATTCAGTCATGCTCAATTACATTTAGTCATGGTCTATTTGATGATTAATAGTAGAGAGAGAGATATGTGAGAGAGAGAGGCAATCTACTGACAGATTCAAGTGAAACGAACTTAAGTGAATTTAAGTGAAATGAATATCTTACTCTCAGATTTAACTGAAACATGTTCTTGACAACGGGTGGTACACACAACGAACACTGCCAGATTTAAGTGAACGAACTTCTTACTGTCATAAATTCTAGATGTACTTGACAACTAGGATGAGATTTTATCATTCTTTCAAGAATACATGTCCAGCAGTAACATTCAAATCCCATCTTTTCGAAACTCTTTATGTGTCAAGCACAGTTGAATATTCTTTGGAAGAATAATAGTGAATTCAAAGTTCTTTTCTGAATCTATATTGATATAAATTAAATCATTCCCACCAAATCTTACATTCTTAACAAAGAACCAATGAAACTGAAAAACATTGTCATTTCTTGTTGTAGTTTTCACTCATCTCACAGCACTATGTAGCAACATTTATAGATAAGCTTACCGTGAGACAACCTTGGGCGTTATCATTACGCACCAATTCTGCTCTTGGCTGATGATTAACATGTTTCAAAATTTCACTTCAGAGACCTTACAAGGACGAATGCGGTTCCAGTCTAATTCAATACTTGAGCATTGTCACGTTTTGCAATTTTAGTTCACATAGCTTACAAGGACGAATGCATCTCTGTTCTAATCCATCTCAAATTTGAGCATTAACACGTTTCGCACATAATCTTGTTTCAGCTTGGAAAAAATGCATGTGAACGTTGAAATAGAATGTAGCTAGCTATTTCTCCCAAGCAATTTGCATAGTGAAAATCGGTTAAAGATTGATATGATCCTAACTTTAGGGTTTTAGAACATTGCCGTAGATAGAGAGACCCATCTTATTGGTGATTAAATCACCTACTTGATCTTCTGTCAAATTATGCTGTTTCGCTTCAATCCAATTCATATGGAAACTAACCTTAGCATAATTCCGTACTATTTGGTATGCTATTCGATGTATAAATAAAGTGAGATAATCGGTGAATGCAGCTGAACATTGTAATCTCGTCACTTCATCATTCTCTGTATTTTTAATTGAAGTTGCTATTTCCTCACGAATTGATTTGAGTGTAGCTTGTAATTCATCTTTCTTAATAAATGCTTACATTTCACTACTCAGATCATTTTTCAATACATAAGTTTTGCTAAACAGTCAGCAATGTATTCAAATTGTTTTTGAAACAAATTGTTCAATCCCCTCCATAAATTTGTCTTTATCGTATTAGTCATTGCAGATATCGATCTTCAAACTGTTGTTTTGTTATAACAATGTTATTCAATGCCTGCACAGTTTTATCCAAATATTCCTTATCAACCGATAATGAATGAGTTTCTTTACTCTAGTAAAAAGTTCTGTGCTAAGTTGTTTCAATCTGGTATTTAGATAATTTCTATCTAATACTTGCAAATCTTTAATCTTGTCTGAGATAACTTTCAATTTCTCATCCAAATAATTCTTGTCAACTTTATTATCGTTGATCGTATTCAAGTGCGATCTGAATATCTCTGTTGTTGATTGAGATCATGAAGAGAATTCTCCAAATTGATAGATTTCTCTTTAAGTCCCCTATCGATATTGTCAGATAACTGTTGTAATGTACTGAAGATGTGTTCCTTTTCGATCTTTTTCAATCCAAGATTCTTAACTATATTAGATAATTGTGAATCTAAATACGAATGCAAAGATTCACTAACACCCTGTTGATTAATTGCCTGTATTATTCTCTCACTAAAACTGGTAAGATCTGGTTCATTCCATACAATGTCTTTCTTCGCAGCAGCTCTCTTGCTTTTACCTCCGAATCTGTGCACGCTCATTCTGCAACTAAACAATAATTTTACCTTCACGCAATTCTCTATAATTGATGCAATCTCAACATCATGACCCGAGTGCCCAGCAAGTTTTGATGATTTTAATAAATGAAGTCTCTGAACCAATTCGTCATAGTTGTCATAATATTGGTAAATTCTATTGCTAGAAGTATTTTTT